>NC_018229.1:4797-62315 GCF_000227135.1 Leishmania donovani | reverse complement strand
GGAGGGGGGAGAGCGTGGCAACGCGCACGGTGTGCGGCCGTGTGTCTTTTCGTCCTCTTCGAGTCGCTTGTGACACGTCCCGTTCCAGTGTCCCCCCTCCTTTCATCGCCCATTCTCGTGCGCGTTTTTCATGCGTCGTCTCTCCCTCCTCTTTTTGTTGCGCGTGTCGCCCTGGAGCTCCCGTCATGACGCGGGCCACCGGGCCGTGCGTGTGTGGTGGCAGGCTCTCGGGGTGGTGGTGGCGGACTCTTGGTGTGTGTGGGGGGGCAGGTGTCTGGGGGCCGGCGCTGCGCCGGCGAGGCTTGCGGCCATGATGCCGCTTGCACCGGCTCGCTACGACTCGTGCCGGCGGTCGAAAGAAGGAGCGCACGGATGCGCCGGCTACTTGTCTGCCTTCGCTGCGTTGCGGTGGCGTGGGGCGCGATGCGGGGGCGAGCCTGCGCTGTATGCGGTGACGTGTTGCGGTGGGCTTGGACGGCGCCAGGCGGTGTTGGTGGGGCCCGGTTTCCTGGACATGGCCGTCGCGCACCAGAGGTAGGTGCGCTGTGGGCTGTGCATGCGCCTCTTCATTGCGCGGCTCGCGTGCGGAGCACGACCACGTTTTGGGGTACCGAGACGCTTGCTTCATCTCTGTTCTCTCTGCCGTACTTTTTTTTCCTTCGTTCTTCTTGGGTTTCTCATTGTGTGCCACGCGCCGTGCTGAGCGTCTCCGGGGAGAGGGACGAGAGGCTGCATGGGCGCGGGGCTCTTTCTTCTTCCACACTTTCTCTTCCCTTGTGGGGAGGGGCGGCCTCCCCGCTCGCCCGCCCCCCCCCCCTTCCCCCCACACACACCCTTATTGCGCTTACTGTTTCTGGACGTATATCCCTGTGCGTTCTGTGCGCCATCATGCATATATGTGTATCTATATATGTACATCTATCTATATGTCTGTGTGCATGCGCCTACCTTTGCTTGGCCGGCTCTTCTTCATTCGACGCACCTGCACCTCTCACCATCTCCGCCTCCCCGGGCTCACAGGCAGGCGTGCCGGCGTGCACGGGTACACGCCTCATGCGCACCGGTGTCTGGACGCGCCCGAATACGTGCACATAGGCACTGCCGCACGTCCGTCGCTCGACTTGATATATATATATATACAAGTGTGTGTATATGTGGTTATATTGCACATGCGTGTGCGCGTAGGTACGCCTTGTTCTCTTGCGCCATCTTCCCTTTTCTTGTTTCGACGTGCGCGTGTGCTGTGCGAGGTATGTCGTGGTGGTGCCGACACCGGCTTGTGTGGTCGTCGGTGCGGCGGGCATGAATGATTAAGAGGAAGACAAACAAGTAGATCAAAATAGAAACGGGCGAGCAATGGACAAGGCGGCGTGGGACATGGTAGCAGGATGTGTAAGCGAGCCGATGCCTCTTCGCCGTTCTGCGTGCCCTCCTCACCGTGCATCTGTTCAGCTCCGCGCGGATGGCGGCTGCACGGCGGCGGCTGGGCCTTCATCGATCGTTGCCACGGTTTATCTGCGGGTGTTTCGTAGCCTTGCTTGCCTCGAATGCCGGTCCCTCCTCGGCCTCCACACGCGTCGTGCGCACAGGATGGCGGGGCACAGGTGCAGGCGATGCACGATCGGCTGAGCGCCTGCTGCTGCCGTTCTCGCCTGGTAGTATGCAGAGACGCCAGACATGACCGCGCCCCTTGAATCTTCCCTATTTCTTTACATTGATTCTGATTTCAATGCCGTCACGCGCGCACACACACACATGCAAACATATGTGTGTATACAGTGTACCCTCGTTCTCTCCGTCTGCGCCCCTCCCCCTTCCCGTCGCACACGACACACCCGTGTGCACTCGGTGTGAGCTTCCTGCCATATATACGTATGCGCGTGTACGCATTTTGTTTTTACTTGCGAAATCTGTCTTGGCCCGTCAGCAGCTCCAGCACACACACACACACACACACACACACACACACACACCAGCGCTCACCACCACGCTGTGCCGCACAAACGCCGTTCTCGTGCAGCTGACGTGAGGAGAGGCGGCGCGAAGGCGAGCCGGCACACGTGCAGACGTGTCGAGTGGACAGTGACTAGCGAAGGCGGAAGCGGATTACTTTCTCGATATTCCTTTGCTCATCGTCGCGGGCGGAGCTTGACGACTGAACCGATTCCATATTCTTCTGCGTTGCCGTTGTTGTTGTTGCTGCTGCTCTCTGCGACGTGCACTTGCTCCAGGGAGAGTGTTAGCGGTGGTGGAGGATCCTGCCGGGCCCCGAAGCGCCCCTCGCACCGTCCCCACCACGGCATACAGGCACACCAACAGACAGCCCATTAGAACTCAGATTCCATCACTCGTGTAGATCGACCCCGGCCAACGCCAAGCGCAGCGAAGAAACAGAGAGAGGAAAGCGGCACGATGGCCATGGAGGAGGCTGCACAGGAGGTGCGGCGGATCCTCTGTCAGAATGACGTGGGAGAGACACTGAACTATCTTTCTACTGTTACGCGGTGCATCGAGGACAACCAGCACGACCTTCGCGCGGTTATCGGCAACTCGTATCGAGATCTTCTCGGCGCCTGCGATGGCGTGGTGGGAATGGAGCGGGACTGCGCAGACATCCTGACCATTGAAGAGGCGATGGAACGGGTTAGTGCGACACGTGACGTAGACGGCCGCGGCAACGCTGAGATGAACACTGAGCCGCTTCTACCCCCCTCATGGTTTGCCGCGCGCCTTCGGCGACAGCGGCGTGCGGCAGCGGCTACACTCACGACCACCGCCGACAACAACAATACCGCCTCGAGCGATAAACCGCCGCGCCTGTCGGCGACGAAGGGGTATGCCGTCACCAACGGCGGGACGATGAGTGAAGGCGATCGCGGCGCGAGCGCGACCACCGCGGCGGAAGCGGATCGTGACGCGCATAGGGGGAGGAAGACGGAGCTCAACGCTGCACTGGCGCTGCCAACCGTCGAATTGCCGTTGCCACACGCGGCACCAACGCACACGAGCACAAAGTACGCCCACCGCGATGCTGCGGTAGTGGGCGAAGAGACGGGCCCAGCCGCTCCCGCGGCGCAGCGAATGCGCTTGGCCGACGAACTGCAGGCGTTGCACCTCGATTATATGACGCTGGCGTCTGCAACGGCCTCGATGGCGAGGGGCGCAGCGGCGGCCGATGCCGAGCTGTCGAGCCTCCTCGCCGACTCCAGTGTGCTTGCGTCTTTGCTGCTTCCGGCGGACCAACATGGTGAGCAGCAGGACGGTCACTCCCCAGGTCCTTCACACCGCGCGGCGAGTGATGCCGCCGCGCTCTCCGCCGCAAGCGGAGAAAAACGCGAGGCCCATCTGCGCGCCCTGGAGCGAGATCAACCCCTTGCCCGTCTTGCGCGTCGGCTGCACAGCGTGCAAGCGTCCCTTCGCGTCTACGCAGGCGGCAACGTCGGCGCACAGTTTTCACAGTGCGTCAGCGACGCCGCCACCGCATCGTCGGCGGCGCTCGCCGGCGTAAGCGTGGATAGCACGCTGCGCTCCGCTAAGCGGCCTCCGTCGTGGGCCACCGGCATTCAGCGACGAGCAACGGCCCTCGAGGCGCGACTGGTTAAGTTGATGTTGCAGCGTCTGCGCCGTGCGGCTGACGACTACGCGTCGCTTGCCGAGCAGGTGCCGAAGGTTCCATCCGGGGCTGACCTGGGGGAGCCCTTGTCGGAGGCGAGGGCCGTGCGAGCTGCAGAAAAGCGCCACCTGATGTGTGTGTGGGCGGTCTTTGCGCAATGTCACGTCGCTCTGCGGGCTCTCCGCGACTCACCTACTCTCGTGAAAGCCCTCGTGGCGTGTGCGCCAGGTGCAGAACTGCCGGCGAAGCGTGTGTGTCCGTCGGGGATACCAGGCACGGAGTCTGCGACAGCGCCCCCGACAATGGCGTCACTGGATAGCGCTGTGGATGCGTTGTTCCAGCTGGCCACGCAGGACGTGAGGGCCGTCGTTTCGGCGGTGGTGGACGGAGCGGCGTCGGTCGCCTCCGCGCCTGCCGGTCGCACGGCTGGCGATGAGGCGCTTCCCGGTGCCGCTGATCCGTGCCGGATGCTGCTGGCGTTTTTGGCGGTGTTGCTGCTGCGCGAGAGTCAACTGAGCGCGGCGCGGTGGGCTGCTGTGGCTCCGTCGTTACTGCCGGCTGCGCTCCCGAGTTCCGGCGCGCAGCCGGCAGTAACGACGGCGGATGCTTCTCCGCAGCCGCCCTCTGTGTTCCTTAACGGCAGCATAGCAAACCAGAGGGCGGACGCGGCGGCGGGCCGCACATCGAACCGCGCGAAGCCCGAGGGCGATGCGCCGCCGTCATCGCACTCGGCAGCTTCGCCCGAGACGCGCGTCTTTGCTACCGCCACGCACTTATCGGCGTTGGGGTTGGCGGCAGCTACGGCCAACGGCCCCAAGGCGTCGACAGCGGCATCTGTGGCGACAGTCAACGGAACGTCAAACACGGCTTGGGCCTTGCGGTGTTTCTCCGGCCTCGCCTATCTGCTTCGAGCCTTTGCCGACTACGTCGATCTGGTGCAGGCCGCCTTGGCCGAGGTGGCCTCAGCGCCAGCGGTGCTTGATAAGGAAACGGCCGCTCTATACTTGCTGCAGCGCATCTGCCTGGCGGCTGCGGCTGCGTCCGAGGAGCAGCTCAGGGCCACTGGCCACGGCACCAGCGTTGCCGCTCTCGGGCGCTGCGAGGACGAACGGCCGACATTCCCCACCCCTGCCTTGGCTTCTGGTGCGCGGTCGCTGGATGAGCTGCTGCAGTGGCGCTTGCGCAAGGTCTGCGGGAGCGCCGCTGCCAGCGGCGTGCCTGGGGACGGTCCCGACACTCCACATGGCTCCCTCATGGTGGGGGGCACCGACGTCCTGCCACTGCCTATCGGCAGAAACGGCACGCCGATGACGCCGATGGGCGACCCTGATAGCGTCGCGTCGGCAAAGGTGGCTCCCGAGGTGGCGCCGTCGCAGTCACGAGCGTTGGCTCGACGACGTGCGTATGTTGAGCTACTCCGGGCGAGCGTGAACACGGTTGACGAGTTGCAGGCGAGCGGCGCATCATCGATGGCTTTGGGCGAGCGCTCGCTTTCCGTTCGCGCAGATGTCGTCGTAACGGAAAACACGTCCGCCACCTCCGGAGCGACAGATTTGGTTCCGCCGCTGCGGCTTGTGTGCCATCAGCTGCTCGCGCCTCTCGTGTCGTCACTGGTGGTGCTGCTTGCGCGCGATCCGGTGGCTCTGGCAGTGTACAGTGAAGGTCAGAGAAACCCGGACACCAGGCCTGCGATGCAAGCGGTGCGCGACGCTCTGGAACGACTGCTGCTGAACGGCACGCAGCAGTTTTCGCTGCCTGGTACGCAGGGCTCCCGGATGCCATCTAGCTTCTCCGGCCTAGGGCAGACATGGACGACCGTCAATGAGGCGCGGTGGTGGGAGCTGGTGGAGCAGACGACCATGCGCGCGGCGCTGCAGAGGTGCGTGACCGTTGCCTTGGAGTCTGTAAGCTTCGTGGAGGCCTGCATTTCACAGGGTCTCGCAGCCTCTGCATACCGCATGCTACAGAGCAGTGTGGAAGACAGCCAAACCAAGCTTGGACATCGCGTGAGCAGCATCGGCAGAGACGGCGGCACCTCTCTCGGCCCCACCCGCGCATCAGCGCTAGAGTGCACATGGTCTGCGCTCTTCTCCGTACTTCGCCTGCACGTGCTGTCGACCGTGGATTCGGTGAGTGGCCCCGGTGGGGCACTTTCTCTTGAAGGCGCTGAAATATCAAGTGGTACGGAGACGAGGCACGGGGCCGTTCATGGGTTTGATGGGGCCACCACCTCAGCGCCGATCAGTGGACTCACTGGACGCCGTGACGAGAGGGGAAGCCTGTCGTCCGCGATGACTGGCATCTGCTGGGACCGTTTCCGGCCGCGAACAGCAGCGGGAGCCGCTGGCAGCGCACACAGGTCGTTCTACACGACCTCAGGCGAAGGTATTTTTCGCGAAGAAGGGCTGGAGTGGGGCCGCGCAGCATACCAGGCGGCGCAGCTGCCTCTGTCAGTGTTGCCCGATGCGGCGAACGCGAAGAGGACGGAGCAGCAGCAGCAGCAGCATACTTGGGGCGCCGCAGCAGTCGACGCTGGACTGAGCGCCTCGCAGCAGGCGCAGCTCGCAAAGATCTTAAGCGGCATGCGCGACAAGCTGTTTCCTGACTGGGCAGTGCGCTGTATTGATGAGCACGACACGACAAGGGGTACCCGACTCGGCGCTCTTGACATGAACGGCCACGCTGCGGAGCTGCTGCATCGGTGTCTGCTGACCCTCGTAGAGGCGGTGCAGGCGCAGACTGCCTCGGTGCAGGCATCGGCTTGTAAGAACAGTGCAGGATCACCGCCGTCAACGCCGCCGCTGCTGCTGCTGCCCATGCGCATCGTGGGCTGGCTAAAGGATGCTCTTCATCGTGTAGCGGTGCAGCTGCGCAATGCCGATCCAGGCGTACCCCCCAACGGGGCTCATGCGACAGTGGTGCACAGCTACGAGCTGTCGCTCCTCGTGCGCGTGTACTGGGAGGTGCTGCAGCGGCTGCAGACGGCGGCTCCGCCAAGCGAGGCGACGGGGGCGCGGCAACTTTGCACCGACGCAGCGGATCTCTACGAACGGGCTCAGGCGCCGTGGCAAGACATGCTAACCCAGTTCTATCGTGCGGCCCTTCAGCAAGCATACAACGCCGTGCTGCGGCTGCGTGAGAGCGGAACCGAGGAGCCGAGACACTCGGCAGCGGCCAATCGTGCCGGTGCAGCACTGCGTCGCGTGACGCACTTGATGGACTCGGCTGCGTGGGTTCGCGCGCCGATGGCGGGCCCCACTGCGCCAGATGACAACAATGCCAGCGGAAGTCACGGGGTCGCCTATCCGGCGCAGCCTACTCCTGCCGTCATGACGCTGACCCAGGTGGCCCTACGTTACCTCCACCAGGCGCTGTACGGTGCGCCAAGCGTGTATAGCGACTCGCCGGTGCCCTTCATGTCGTTTCCATCTCGCGCTGAAGCTACGTATGGCGCCGCTTCTATATCCGAGCAATTGCAGAGTGGCGCCGCCTCAGCAGCAGCGTCGGTGGGCTTTAGCGACGACAGGGGATGCCGCTTGCATGTGTTGGTGACAGGGAAGGTGCAGCAGCGTGCGCTGGAGCGCCTTGCCGCGACATCGGCGGAGCTCTACGAATTCGAGCTGTGCCCCCTCGTCGACGTGGTAGGTGAGAGCGGTGACAGCGGAGTTGCGGCACGTACCAGTGCGCTGCCACCGGGGAACGCTGCGCCCGCTACCGCTGCCGCCACGCAGAACCAGGCGGATGACCTGCGCTTGCAGTGGTACATGGATGTGCTTTTCGCTTCTTCCGTGTGGTGTGCGGGGAGCGTGAGCGGAGGCGGCGGCGGCAGCAGCGCCGGGCTTTTCGCGACCGAAAGAGACTCCCCAGTCAAGGCGCTCTTCACGCCCGATACAGGTGGTAGCGGCGTTGGCGTTGACGCCACTGCTTGCGTGGCGGAAGGACCGTTGCGGCGCGTCGTGCGCCATCTCGAGGGCACGTGCGATCCGGTGCGGTGGCGCAGCGGGGTCCCGCTTATTCTCGCCGCGTATCGTCAGTTTATCTCGGCGAGTGCACTCCTGTGGGTAGCGCACAGCGAGGAGCCCCACGATGGCGATGCGGGCGACACACACAACGAGGGAGCGTTCTGCGCTACCTCGGTGGCTGCTGCCGCAGCGACACGACCGTTTAGTGCCGCCGGCGCGATGGCTGCCGCGCCCTTCTTGACTGAGAAGCTTCTCCTTCCACGTGAGCGGGTGAACCGTCTGGCACTGCTGCCGATTGCGGCGTCGTCGAGCGCGGCGCTGGCTTCCGCCTCTATAGGGGCCGGTGGCACGCCGTCCGCGGCTTCTGCGCGTGCTGCAGCCGTCGTCCCGCAGACTTACTCACTTCTACTTCCGACGGCGTCGGAGTTGAATCCGTATGCGCCTTCCTCGTCTTCGTCCGTTGGCGTGCCGCCCACTGGGCCGTATCGTTTTGGCGGTCCCTCGTCTGCAGTGGCTGCTGCTTCGGCGGGGGCCAGCGGTGGCGTTGGCATAAACTCCCTTCTTCGCTCCGCCAACGGTGGCCACGACGCTTCGGCGGCCTTGCTGCTTGGCGGCGTTGGTGCAGCGGACATGATCGGGGTAGGTGAGGTCGCCGTCCCGGCGGATTCGAGCTCGGCGGCGGCGGCAGCCAGCTCACTGTGGGGCACCACCCAACGAGGATGGAGTCAACTATGGGGCACGAGCTGAGCTCTCCTGTCCTGATGGCGACGCCACGTGGACCTCACCTGTTATCCTCGCGTGGCACGGACGTATTCGCATGTACATACGTGCTGCAGGTGTGAAGCGCTGCGCTTGTTGAGTGTGCCACTGGACTCTGTGGAAGCGTGTGTGCTTCGGTATGTGTTTGGGCAGTGGGCGCGGGTGCACACAACGAACCATCAATGGAAGGCATCAGTCGCGCCCCACGCATTAGGATAGGGGTGGCGATGGCCGGGCGCAAGGGAGGGGGGCGCTGCCGCTGTCATGATGACGTTGGCAGCGCAACTTGTGCAGCTCACACACATACACACACACACACACACACATACGCGCGTAGACAGACACTCGAACGTGCGCAGGAGCATTCAGTTGTGAGGCAAGCGAGGCTCGCGCTGACGGGTGCTCGCGCCAGTCGAAGGCGCATCAGACGCTCATCTCCGGTGCGACGGTGTCTCTGTGCGCATCCAGCACACGCACGCACACGTGCACGGCCAGCTTGTGTGCTGGATGCGCACACATGTATGCGGCACACACCGCCCCATTCATCTCTTGCTCTCTCGTCCTCTGTTTGTCTTTCTGCTGCGCATACACACGTCGGGTACGCCTGAACACAACACCGCGGAACGCGGTGGTGCCTTCCCCGCGCGCGCGCACCCTCCCCTCCCCCCTCACCTTCCTTGAAAAGCTCTGTGCCACCAACGACGTCGAGCAGCAGCCGTAGCTAGCCACAGTGTTCTCTGCAACGCCACCATTCCCACCACCACCACCACCTCTTCCTCTCTTCCTCTCACACATCATTGGCGCTGCCGTGCGTGCGCCCTCGCCGTCATCGACGCCGCCTCCATCTCGACGTCTTTGCGCGTCTTTTTCTGGTATCTGCCTCTTCGCCGGTGGCCGTTGTTCGTCCCACGGGCTGTATGGGCGTACCGCACCCTTCTCTCTTTCCCACAACTTCCACGCACGGCCAGTTTTCCGTTCCGTAACGGCCTGGCGTGCTTGCAGTGCGTGCGTGTGTGTGTGTGTGTGGCTGTGGCTGTGTCCCTTGTACGCTGCGTGCCGCGCGATCGCGTGTTCGCCGAGGCGAGAGGGAGGTGATCGCCACCAACGGCGGTGGCCGTTGCTGTCCATCTGCACCGCTTTTCTTGCGCTTGCTGACCGAAGGCCACAGGGAGTCCTGCCGCCAGCCGTTTTTTTTGTGCTCACTGTCGTCGGCTTCGTCGAGCCCAGCCAGCCATACAGCCCTCCTCCTCCTTCTCCTCCGTCTTCTCGCTTACTCACGTCTAGCGCAAGATGGAGTTCCGCTGGGCGGCAGAAGGCAAAACGGAGGAACTACGGCAGTGGCTGCGCGAGCACCCAGAGCGGGTGAATGTGCCATCAAAAGACTCCAACATGACGCTGCTCTACACTTGTATCTCAAACAGCGACCGCACCGACTTGGCGTCTCTCCAAGCAGGGTGGTCCTGCTATCTCAGCACGGTTCGGATGCTGTGCGAGGAGTACAAGGCGGATGTGCTGGCCCCGAACGGCGGCACCTGCAACACAGCCCTCCACCTTGCTGCCTCGACCGGCGCGGTCGGCATTCTGCGCTACCTGGTCGAGGTGCTGCGCACACCCGTGGACTGCACCAACGCGTTCGGTGAGCGGCCGGTGCAGATGGCAGAGCGCCACGGGCAAACTGAGTGCGCCAGTATTTTGGCAGCTGCTGCCACCACGGCAACCTCAGCGCAGAGCCGAGAGCGAGCGGCGGAGCGTCCCATGCCGCTGCAACAGACACCGCCGGGTGGGCTGCACGACTCTGCCGCCGCCATCCTTGGAGGCGGGAGTGGGCGATTCCAGAAGGTGACGGTTTCGGACAGCGACGATGACGAGGCGTGGAGCAAAATCAGCAACGGTGGAGCGGCTGCGGCGCTCAGCCCAGGCGAATCGGGCCGCGAGCGGCCCACTGACGGCACCGGCCCGCTTTCGTTGTCCACACAGGCTATGCAGCGCGGCGACAGCAGCAACAGTGCCACAGCGCCCTTCACCCCCTTAGATGGCAGATCTGCCTCTTCAGTGGTCGGCGAAGCGCGACCGCCACCGTACAGTCGCAACCCCAACGAGGCAAGCGCCGGCAGCGCGCCAGGCAGCATCAGTGTACCACCCATGCGTGCCCCATCCGACTCCGCCGCTTTTTCAACGCTGCCGACGCCCGTGCGGCCGCGCAAAGAATACGACATCTCCAGCTCTCGCATCCTGGCCAACCCGGACCTGCAGGGATTTCGCTTCGCCTACGGTGACGGCTTCAAGTACATTCAGTGCAGCGACCACTACGAGATTCGAGGCATCCTGCCCTACACCTACCGCGGCACCGTGTACTACACCCCTGTGATTATTTCCGTCTACGCACCTACCTCAGCAACAGACTCGTCCGAGAACCCGACGAGCGGCGGTCCGGCCGGGGGCAGCGGCGCTGTCGATGCCGCTCTCAGCAACCCTGACAGGCCATTTCCGTTCATGGGGCCTGCAGGCGCACGCGCGTCGCAGGGGACATCGCCTGCACCCCACACGACGGCGAAGGCATACGTGTACTGCCGCTACCGTGCGTGCATCAACATACAGAACCTCAACGGCTTCGCTATTAGTCGCCGGGCCGAGTACATCGACCCGATCAGCGGCGCCATCATCCCGGCACCGGGGGATGACAAATACCAAACGCTGACCGCGTACGTCCGCAACGTGGTCGTGCGTAACTTCGAGGCGGTGCCGCCGCTCATTCTGCCGACAAGCAGCTACGCCTTCCCCGCACGACCCAACGTCAGCCAGCTGGGCAGCAGTGGCAGCGCTGACGTCTACCACCACCACCATTCTCACAACGCACCGGCGTTCATGAAGAACGCGCTGCCCAAGCGCTCTGCAGCCCACATCCGCTGTGCCGCTCTTCTCCGTGATCTGTCGCGATTTGGTGACGGACTCGCACGGTACGTTCCGTCGAAGCACCGCATCGTCGCCTACGTGCCCATCTTCAGCGAGCACAAGGCGGCGGTGCTCGCGATGCCACAGGAACGGCCTTACGCCACTACCGTTGGACAGAGCCCGCAACCTGCCGTCGCCAACGCTGCCTCTGCCGCTGCGACGACTTTCTCGCCGGAAAGCGCCGCTCCCGTCGCTGGAGGCAAGGCTGGGGTGACGCAGCAGGTGGCGGTAGAGGCGGTGGTGGAGCTGCAGGTGCGCGTGCTTATTCAGTTCTCCCCGACCCGTATCGGTGGCGCCGCGGGCGAGGGCGATGCTGCGAAGGACGGCGAGGCTTGCGTCTACGCCCAGCCGCCGCGCATTTACCTCGTCGATGCGGCTGCCAGCCCTTTGACGACCCTGCTCGACGGCGCGACGTCCGCCACCGCCGGTGCTGCTGGGGCACCCCCATTCTCGTCCGCGCCCTCATCCCTCACTGCGCAGTGCTTCGCCGGCATCATCAAGGACAGGGAGACGGGAGAGGTGTTCGCAGAGGTCCTCCGTCTCTCGCAAGATTCGTGGAACGCCAGCGGATCGGTGTACGACATTCTTGTGGAGCTGCAGCGTGCCCTAAGAGGCATACTGGAGTCTTTTGCGATGAGCTACATGGGCAGGAGCGCCGGTTCGCCGCCGGCGAGGCAGGAGCAGCCGTCTTCGGGCTCCCTCGATCGCATTGCCGGCGCGCCCCGCGGTGCGCCGGTGGTGACGTCGACACTGGATGGCTTCTTCGCGTCACCGATGACACAGACCCAGCTGAGCCTGAGCGGGGCGAGTGGCGATGTCAGCGGTGCCGCTCAGAGAAGCAGCTCCGGGTACTGCCTCTACTGCGCCCAGCCGCTGCATCCATCCCGCGTGCTGCTGCAGCCGTGCGGGCACGGCGGACTTTGTGGGTTGTGCGTGCAGCGGCTGCAGAGTCACTGCAGAGAGGAGGTATTCGCCTGCCCCGTGTGCCGCGGTGCCGTCCAGAATGTGCTGGAGGTCTTTCTATAAGAGGGGCTGTCACGTGTGATGTGGCGCCTCCCCTCGTCACGAGCTGTATTTTCTAACGCTCGCCGTGCTGTTCCAGGCCTCGGCCTCTCGGAGTGCTGCGCGCTTCGCGTTAGCGGGCATGCCAAGGCATTCGTCTCTCAGTCGGCGGCGATACCGATAGAGAAGAGGAGGGGCATGATCGTGCGTTGGTCTCTGCGCAGTTGTCTGTGTGGATGTTGACGTTGCCCACCCCGTTATTCTCTTCCTCTACGTTGATTCTCCCCGCTGGCCTTGCCGTCAATTGCTTGGCTTCGCTCTTGCGCGCTCACGAGCGCGGAAAAGCGTCCCAGTGGGCGAAGCGCACGCACACGCACACGCACAGCACCGCTTCGTCCTGTGCAGCCGACATGCCTTGCACTGCCCGCATCCGCGGATGCTTCGTGCTCGGTGCACGGCGCAATCCCTGATCAGCTTCTCTGCACAGTCTTCTTGGGGGAAGGGGTCTCCTTTCCCAGTGTGGCGTCCTGTGAAAACCGCCCACAGTTCACCTCGGTCGAGTTCGGCCTCGCTGTTGTCGTGAGATAGGCGAACACCTCTATCCTCACATCCGTCGTTACGTGCGTGCATGTGTGCGTGTGTCTGTGGCAGGAAGCGCGTGTGCTTCGGTTGAGAGCGCTGCTGAAAAAAAGAGTTCTATATAGATTCGCTCGTGATGAGCTTCCTCCCTCCTTGCATGCTGCGTTGCTCCGCCGCGTGACGACGGGTGCGCATGCCTTATTCATGACCGTCCCCCCTCCCACCTCTATGCGGCGTCTCCCCGTCTTCCGGCTCACCTTGTCTCTTGTCCTCTTGCATGCCCATGCCCACCACCCGCCGCATCCGCATACACCACTTACATCGACACTCGCAGAATTCATCGGCAGCGAGGATGACCTCGGGCCCGAACAGCGTCACCAACATCTACGACCCTATCGAGGTCGCTAGAGCGAATCCGTACTTCAAGCGGAACCACATGGGGCAGGTGACCTGCACGCTCTGCGGCATCTACTGCCCCGAGGAGAACAACTTTCTAAAGCACATCGCCGGCAAGACGCACGCGCTACAGCTACAGCGGCGCCAGCACAAGGAGCTGCGTCACCTTCGGCTGCAGGAAGAAGAGCGACTGAACACTGAGGCGGAAGAGCGGGCGCGTAAAGAGGAAGCGCTGCTGGCTCTGAGCGGCGGGCAGACGGGCAACGGCGCGGCAGGCGGTGCTGGCGCGCTGAGCTCTGCGGCCGCTGCTGCTGCGAATGCCCGTTTCGGTACCCCGCTGTATTCGTTCCGGACGGAGCACGACGAGGTGGCGTATCGCACTAAGGTCTGGATTGAGGTGATGTTCACGCAGGCCGAGGAGGGCACACGCCCGCTGCATCGCTGGCTGTCGGCGCGCGAGCAGCACGTTGAGAAGCCGGCGGATGACTACTTCGTGTATTTGCTGTTCGCTTGCGAGGGGTACGCCACGATCGCGTTAAAGTTTCCTGCCAAGGCGAATCGCTCACAGCCGCGGGACGTGCTGGAGGAGGCGGACGGGAGCACGTCGGAGGCGTACTGGTGCTCCTGGGACCCTCTCCAGAAGGTTTACACACTTTTCTTCGTACTCAGCCGTTAGCACGGCCTGTGGCGCGTATCGGGTGCTTCGCCAAGGGCACGCGCATACGCCCCCACCGGCCACAGTGCGGCTACCAGCCCCCTCCCCCTCCCCTGTCGGCGAAAGATGGGGTAATATCGGAGTTATGACCAAATACGCCGGCACCTACTTTTTTCCCGTCTCAGCTTCTCGTCGAGGCACGACAACACGAAGCCGTTTGATAGTCCCGCGTCTACGTGTGGGGAGGGCGGGCCCCTGCCGCGGCGATCGACTCTGGGTTGTGCTCGCTCACTACTACTATGGACGGATCCTACTCTCTCTTTCTCTCCATCCCTTACTCACCCCTCTCTTTTGATCGCCCGCTCAGCGAAGCGGACGAGGGCCCGAGAGACCCACGCACGCGCCTCTGCGGAGCGCTTCTCTGCGTCCCCTGCGCGCGCGATGGACGGCTGCGGTTGTGATCGCTTTCGCCTTCACGCCTGTGTGCGTCTCCGTGCGTTTGCGAAGTACCGATGCCGGAGACGAGTCAGTGAGGAGCCGTGAGTCGGAATCACAGGTAAGGGGCGAGGTCGGCGAGAGCCGACGCTCTCGCACGCGTGCAGCACGTGTCGCCATACACACCCACACACACCCTCCTCCTCCTCATGCGCCACGCCCTTGCCACTCTTTCCGGGCGCGCTTACATGAGGAAATAAACAAAAAAGGCTGCGACCGTTGGCTGTCGTCTTCCAGAGGTGTGCGTGTGTGCGGGGGGTGGGTGGGTGGGGTATGGGCGCTCCTGCAGGACGCCGCTCGATCCACCCAAAGGCTCTGTACCGCAGTCTTCGTCGTGATGAGGCGTCGTTGCATGCCGTCGGCCGACCGGTTTCGGCCACCCCGTGCCCCGCCCTGCAAACTGTAGAGCGCACATGCGCCTTGCCGAAGCGCTAGCAGCGCTCCAATGTAGGGTACCTCTGTCAAACTGCTCCTCCGCCGCACCTTTTCTCCGCCGCATCTCATCATGCACCGCTCGCGTGCTCCACACTTGTTGCATCAGCCAGCTCCATCGAGAGGAGAGACCGGGTCGACGAGAGCGAACCAAGAAACTGAATCGAAGCGGGACCACCCCAGTGACAGAGAACTCTATCGTGGCACGCCCCGAGGGTGTCAGCCGCTGCAGCGGAAAGGATAGCGGCCACACGTACAGCCACGCACAGACACACACAGACACACAGACACACATACATTTTCGACGCGTCTATCAACGCGGCACCCGTTCTTCCGCTTTTTCGCTCTCTGCGGCTTGTGTCGCAGACGAACGCGCCTTGCGCATCACAGATCACGTAGAAGAGCATGCGATAACAGACGGTCACTGACGCACTCACGGACGTACTCGAACACGGAAGCCAAGCGCAACGAACAAGACTTGACCGGCTCGGCCTTTTCTCTCCTCCGTGCTGAGAGGGGGCAACAGCGGCGAGTCCAGCGTCTTCCATTGCACACACCGCTTTCCATCGCACCTGGCAGCAACAGCAGCAACAGCAGCAACAGCAGCAGCAGCAGCAGCTCTTCCCCACGACCTGCTGAACCATCTGCGGAGATGGAGTCCTTTCTCGCCAACGTGGACAGCGCTCATCTCAAGGCGCGGCTGAACAAAATCATGGCGGATGTGAACGCTGTTACACCCGACGCGGCGGCCGCCGCCGTTTCCGCGAAAAGCAGCGAAGAGGCGGGCCAGTGCGTTCTCGAGTTCGTGAAATTTTTTGTGTCAGTGGCGGAGCAACACGGCACCACTCCACACGCCGTCCTCGGCCAACACGTCGTGTCCAATGTGCTCATCTTCGTGCTGGAGCGAATCGTAAAGCCGAACCTCATGACGTACTGCCGCGTTGCGGAGAAGCACGCTGCGATCGCCGTGGCTGCCTCTGGTGATACCACCAGTCCAGCGCGCTGCAGAGCGGCGAAACTCGGATCCGGAGCCGCCTCCGCGGCCACCGGACGCCGCGACGCACTGGAGGCGCGACGGCGGCGCCTGCGCAGGGATATAATTCGCCCCTTTGCCCAGCTCTTCCAGAGCCTGCACACCTCGCTCGCCGAAGAGGGCGAGCCGCTAATGACCTGGGCCACGGAGGGTGGCGGCAGAACACTGGGCGCAACTCGGAGAGCCGCTGCCTTGCGCTCAGGCGGAAGGCACGACGAGCTCCTGGGGAGCGCATCGCCCAGCTATGCGCCACCCGAATCTTCTTCGGCGTTCGGAGGCTCTCGAAGGGGCGAACAGCGCGCCGGCGAATGGAGAGGCCGGGACGACGTCTGGGGCACAGGCGACAGCGCCCACGAGGACGGGCTGCTGATCAGCGGCGCCAGTGACGCCTTGAGTCAGGCGCCGCTGCTGTGGAAGAGCGCGTCCCCGCTCAACATTCTGTGCAATCACATTCTCGAAGTGCTGGAAAGTCAGTGGCTTGTCGCCGCTGTTGGCGCTGACTACGCGGCGCTTCTCATCGAGGTGCTTCGGTGGTCCGGCTACGCTCGCCTGATCACGCCAACGTATCTGGTGCGCCTTTCAGAGTGTCTTGTCACGCTGATTCAACGCGTCTCCACGCTGGAGGAGGCTGACACCGACGTGCTGACGGTGGCCCCGAATCTTGTGGCTCAGGCGGTGGACGACGGGCGACTCTGGGTGGCTGCCCCATGCGCTGACGACGCGTGTTTGTACGCACAGGTGCTCATGCGACTCTGCGCACTGCCACAGATCACCACAGCCTACCCGCCATCGTCATCCACGGCGACCGATGCTGGCATGCATGGCGGTGGCGGTGCCGCAGCGGCACTGGCGTTCGTGCGGCGTGTGATCGAGGTGGTGAAGGCACGACATCGCGCCCCGACACCGGACTTGCGGCTCGAGGCCTACTGCATCGCGGCGCTTCGGCGGCTTTGCCAGCGATTTCGCTACGACCACCCCATCGCCGCCCGCGCGCCGGTCGAGGTGGTAAAACTTCTGTGTGACTTCTTCTTCCTGCTCCACCACACGCCCCGCCACGATGTGTGGCGGCTAGAGACGATGCAGTTCTTGACGGTGGTGCTGTCCGTCGCACTCTCTGACGTTGTGGGCGAGGAGCTGTGGCAGGACTTGCACGCGCACAGCCGCCGCGCCGCAGCTGATGCGGACGCTGAGGCGGCGATGGTGTCACCGGACGCACGCGAGATGGTTCATAAAGCGAAGAGTAGCGAAAGAGTCGGCCTCGTCGGGCGACGAGGTACAACGGGCGCTGCAACGGCGGCGAACCTGCTGCTGCAGCCGCCGACGAGGCACCTCGTCGTTCTCATTCACCAGTCCGTGTTTCCGACGATGCAGCTCATCTTTACACAGCACCGGCACGAGTACAGCTTCACCTCTCGCCGCGAACTCTTCAGCTTCCCGTGCTCGCCACTGCAGGAAGTGTTCGACTTTGGCGCCGTGGCGCTTTACGTAACGTCCATTACACACGGCGCCTACTGCCGGTGGAAGGCTGCCCAGGCGAATCGTTGTGGCGGCAGCGGCACCACGCGCTGTGGCACGGTGGCCGATCAGGAGAAGGAGGGGGCAGAAGATGACGAGGACGAAGAGCAGATGCGGCGCCACGGCGCCGGAACTGAGGCGAGGCGCGCGTGCAAGCGTCTTCGAGACATCGAGCCAGGCTACGGTGACGTGGTAGATGGAGTGGCAAGGGACAAGGCTGCTGACGCGTCGGGCGCCGCACGGACTCCACCACCGGCGAGCCCCCATCCTGCGCAGCTCCTTGCTGACACGCTGCAAGAGGAGTTTTTCATGCCCGCCGGGCCGCTGGAAAGCAGCGCCACCGCCGGTAGGGCTGCCACTGCCGGGCACGATGACCAGCAGCGCCCTCTGCAATCTGCAGCCACTCTGACTCGACGGCGAGCCGGCGGCGCCCCACTCGTGCTCCGCATCGGCACGTCGAGCATCCGCACCAGCAGCGCCGCCGTACAGGACGTCGTGTCCGACACTGCGCTTTTTCTGCTGCATCTCTTTGCCCAGCCGTGCGCAACGCTGCGGGTGCCCGAGACCGTCGCCGACCGCCTTGTCGAGGATGTACTCCTTCCACTGTGCGGCCACTTTGGGCTTCGGCTGGGGCAGCTGCTCCTTGCGGCTGTGAAGGCGGTGATTCCGCGCTGCAGTCTTGCGACGCAGCAGTACGCCTTCGCGGTGGTGGCGCAGCGCACTCTGCCGGCTGTGCCGCCGGCGTTAGCGCGCTGGGCGGGCTGTCTGGACAGCGTCAGCAGCAGTCGTGTTCCTGTCGCCAGAAATGACGAGGACGTGCTAGCTCCGCCAGAGCCGGTCTATCATGTGCTGGTCGTCTTGCTGGAACAGCATCTGCACCGCCGGCACGAGTTGGGGTTATCGACAGTAACACCAGATGATCCCCCGAGGAACGGCCAATCAGCGGGCGCCGCTGGCAGGGGACAGCCGGATGTGTCGTCTGGACGTCTGCTCAGCGGCTTTCTGCTTTCCTGGGGTGACCACCACCGCGCTCTCATCCAGCGCGGCGTGGCGCGACTGCACGCGTTTGAGCAGGACATGCGTCGCGTGTGCGAGAGTGCAGGGGCGACAGCAGTGCCCGCCGGCGTGGGCGGCGCCCACGACGCGCCTCTCCCGCTGCTTGCCGCCTCGCTGGCACTGTTGCTCACCCGCTTCGCCACGCTGGTGCAGTGCACGCGGCTGTGGGAGATGACGCTCTGCCCCTCCACCGCCATGCCGGTGGACCCTGGGACGACGGAAGCGGAGCCGCAGCGGTGCCGCGTCGTGCACGACGACCACACGTGGGGCCTCAGCGACGGTCCCGCGGAAGACGTCGGCCTCAGCTTCTTGTGCCACGTCGCCGCCAACGCCACGCTCTTCCTTGGGTCTGTGCCGGTCCTTACACGTGCATCGGACGGCGGCAGCCACACCGGCGACGTCGCCGGTGGCGGAGTACGCGCTGCCAGGCAGGCAAGTGGAATCGGCACTGATGCCCTGACGGCCACGAGCGCCTCCCTAGAAACGAGGAACGCGCTGACTGGTGCCGATGCGGTGGCGCTCTTCTCTGCTGCTCAGTTTACAGCGTGGCTGGACTTAGCGGAGACCTACGCGTGCGTCGCACTGCGGATGTGTCTCGCGCGCCAGCAGGTGGCGGAGCAGACGGAGATGGCGACATCACTGCGACTTGGCCAAGGGCCAGCACTGGGTGGCGTGCCCTCTCTCTCCACGTCATCGGGGGCCATGACGCCTCACCTGCGAGGACCCCTTCGCCGTGAGGTGGGGGCGTATGTCGAACACGTGTGCACGCTGCTCGATGCGGCGGTGACGTCACCGTCGTCACAGGTGCCGGGAGTGCTGCGTGACGCAGCTGAAGCGCACTGGATGCTTCGGCTGCCGCTGCGGAAGGGAACGGACCGCACTGATGTGCAAGACGGCAGTGCCGCTGCGGAGGAGGGGGCGGCGATGGGCGAGGATGCGAAGGCAGACACGGACGCGGCTGCGCTCGGAACAGGGGTGTCACCGCTCCAGATGACAGTGCCTCGCCGAGCAGCGCTACAGGCGTTTCAGGCCATGTTGACCTCAAGTGCACAGGCGTCTGTCGCATGGCTTATGAGGCGCGCCCAGCTGAGGCACACGCTTGCAGCGTTGGCGCCTGCCGCGGTATCAAGGCGGGCGGGCAACCGCAGAGGAGGCGGCGGCCCACCCGATACTCACACCGCTGTGCGGCCGGACTTGGATGCGTCGGCGATGGCACTTGCATTGAGTGTGCAGTGCGTGCAACTTCTGCATCTTCTGCTGCGGTGGCGCCGCGCTGCACTGTGGTCAACACCGGAGGAAAGCGCGCACGCGCGTGACGGCGTCCATGCCGCTGGAGAACGCGGCGCTGTCACTCCAGGGGTGGCGAAGGACGCGCCATTTTTGCGCTCAGCAGCGGATGGCACACATGCCAGCGCAGCGAGCGAGCGTGCCGAGGGCGCCGCCGCTGATTTCGACGTGGGCGAAGAGGCATCGGCCGCTTGCGAAGATCTGCGCTTGCTGCGTTCCTCTCCCGATCTCTACGCGGCTCCTCTCTCTCTGCTGGAGCGCTTCTCGGCCGCTGGCGGCGGCCGCCTCTACTACGCAGTGTTGTGGCTGTGCCATCACATCGCGGCAGAGCTCGACCACGCACACGCCGTCGGCGCGTTCTTTCCGCTGTGGACGGCTCTGCATGTCTTGTTTCGCGATGTCGGCACGGTACTGCTAGACCCGGCCTTCGCCTGCGCCGATCCTCGGCACACGATTGCGCGCTTTACCGCCGCGCTGACCGCGCGGATCTTCGAGGATGGCGTGCGCGGGCTCAGCCGGTGGCGCCCCTCTAATCCGACATCTCGGGAGGTGACGCACATTATGGCGGTATCGCTGCACATGTCGGTGGACACGCTGCGCACGGTGCTGTGGGCCGCCTCGCGCACACGCATCGATGCCTACCTGGCCGAGCCGCTCGCAGATACCTCTGCGATTTGCCGCACCATTGTGACCATGCTGCGCGATCAGCACCTCCTTGATACGGCTGGTGCAGACTCGTGCCTGACTGGCGACGCTGCTCGAGGGAGCGGCGAAAGCGACGCAGCAGCCGTGGGCGACATCCTCTTACCGAGCCATCACCGACTCCTCGAAAGACTTCCTTTTCTGCCGACGATACTGCTGGCCCTCCCACCTCTTCTGCGCCTCTTGGCACTCATCGGCTGCTTGCCGCCACCGCCCGCTGATTCGGACACCGGCGCCGCTGGTGGGTTCCAATGCTGCCGAGCCGTGGTACAAGTTCTGCAGGCGCTCTTTGTGCGCTACCGCTATCAGCTGGGACCAGGTCTATGCAGCGGCCTCCTCTGCGGTACCGTCGCTGACATCAGGTGGCTGGACTTCCGCAGGCATCCTGCAACCTTGCGGGACGCTGGTGAGCGGGACTCGCAGGGATGCAGCGATGCCGCCGCGTTCCTCTACGCGCACGAGGGGCGCCTCTTGGAGCTGTGGACGGCTCAGCTGACGGACCACAGTCGCGTGGACATGCCAGTGTGCACTCCTGCGTGGCAGTGCGCGCTTCTCCAGGCGGCCTTCGCGGTGCTACCGCGCTGCGAGCCGGCTGTTGCCGAAGTGCTTGGGCGCTTTTCTTTCGAGTTCCTCGCCGAGAAGTCGCCGTATGAGGTGCGCCACCACGCGGCGCTGCAGGTGGGCACGTTGTTCCGCACTTTCTCTGCACGGCGCACGCAGGTGCTCCACACCCTCCTCACGAAGGCGCGAGAAGGCATGCTCTCCCCTACCGAAACGCTGTGCTCGACGAGCCTGCTTGCCTTGTCGGAAGCGGTGCGGGCGGCACCGGAGCTGCTGGTGGACGTGCTGTACACCCTCCTCGAGTGCTGGGCAACCCGCGGCTTTAGGCACCATCGACTTGTGGTGGCGTGTCTTGAGCGGATGTCGGCGTCGGTGCTGGAGGGCGCCCGCTTGACGGCACCCGCCGGTGGCGCATCGCTGCCACGCTCGCTACCGTACACCCACCTGTGCCGCATGCATGCCCGACCCCTTCTCTTCAAGTGGCTGTGCGAGTACCGTCATCCTCATGCGGCGCTGCCGGTGGAGTGCTTTGGCTACCCGACGCAGACCGCGTTCGTCGTGCAGCACCTTGACGTGCTGTCGCCGCTGGCGCTGCTGCTTCTGACGGAAGCTACGGAGGAGCAGTGGTCCCTCGTCGCCACGCGCGGCGGCGGGGGCCGATGCGACGGCGCCTCAGCAGAGGGCAGCCTCTACGAGAGATTGGTTTCCGCATACGCTGATACCCTCGTGGCGAAGGCCGCGGAAGAAAGCGAACATGCGGCGGAGGCGTTGGGTGCAGCGAGACGGCGTCGCCGAACGGAGGCAAGTGGCAGTGACGCGACCGCTAAGCAGGACGAGGCCACCGAGGCCGAATCGCAGACGGATGCCACTGCCGTGTCTGACGCGGGCGCTCTCCATCGCCTCGCTCCTCTGTGCATGCTGCTGGCCTACTTTCCAGGCATCGTGACGCAGCTCCTCGTCTTCGCGTCTCACGCGCCGGTGTCGCCCTTTGCTGGCGACGCCGGAGGTCTCGCCGATCTTGGAAAGGCAAGGAACTCCCGCGAGTTTGCCGACTGGCCCCGCCGTATGGGGCACGCGGACGCTGCGGTCGAGCATCGCGGCAGTGGCGGAGGCCACTCAAGTCGTGCAAGCGCATCCGACATGACGCCAACGTGGGCCTCAGTAGCACAGCGGTGCCTCTACTGGCTCGAGGCGCAGCTCAACACGGCTGAGGCGACGATGTTGGCGCAAGGCGTTCGCCTGGTCCTCACCGGCCGCCGACACGTGAGCGGCGAGTTGCCGCAGCCAACGTTCAGCGCCGCCGCGGCTCGGGCGGTTCTGTGCCACCCCGCAACTGCGTCCAGCGCCGCGGAAGTGCTGCTCTACTACCTACAGCATCGAAGTGCGTGGCCGCACAAGCGGCGCGCGTTCGACGTGGTGCTTGCCGCGCAGGCGGACGCCGTGATGGAGGCCTTGATAGTGCTTCACCGCACCACTTCCGAGGTAGGAGCGCCCGTCTACGGAACCCCCGAGCAGCTGCAGCGGGCCCTCTCCTGGGTGGCCGAGAAGATTACTTCCGTGCCGCTGCCAATGCCTGGTCTACGCGATCCAAGGACGCGGCATGCGAGCTCGGCCGAGGGCCGTGGCTCAGCGACTGCTGAAGTGGAGACAACGCAGGGGCTCGTGCCTCGCTGCACTTCAAGTGATCTAGCACACTGGGAGGCGTATTGCCTCGCCCTGCTCGTGCCCCCTGCAGCAGCGCCAAACTGTGAGCTCCACTCGCCAGTCACTGACATGCCGAGTGCCAGGCAATCTGTCGATGCTGCAGCCCTCACGGACGACGTCATGACAAGGTTCTTGCTGCAAGGCAACAGCACCTACCTCTACGCGCTCCTGCACGCGGTATACCGCAGCAGTGCTGCACTGCCGTCTCTGGAGCTGCAGTTCCGCGCGCTTCAGCAGTTATCGTTGCTGACGCACATCGCCACCTGCTGGTGCTCTGCTCGTGTCCTCACGGAGCCGCATGCACTTCGGCTGGTGCTCTCACACCTTCTTCATTGGCTGCGACGCTCCCCTGCGGCGGCGGTGCGGCGACTTGTCTGCGACGCGCTGCTGCATGTCTGGCAGGTTGCTAGAGCCGGCCGCGGTAACGCCCCGCGCCACAGAGGCTGGGGGACCACTCCAGCTACCCAGCGGCGCCACTGCCGACTTATGGTGGCGCGCAGCCTGGCACCATTGACGGCAGTGTCGCCGCTAATCTCCTCGACGTGGGCGGCGCTGTGCCGCATCGACCCGGACCTGAGGCGATCGGCTTGGCAGCAACGGGTTCTTGCCTACCTTGCTGACACAGAGAGCAGGCGTGCGACACGGATAGGTGCGGAGACAGCTGCGGAAGGTAAGGAACGGGTGCTTGCGCGTGGCGCCATCAGCATCGATGAGCCCACGGACGACGAGGCGGAGAGAGATGAGGAAGGTGCGGCGAGCGATGGAGCGCCTGGAGCGTCTGCCGGTGCCGGCGCCGCCGAATCCGAAGCCGTCTCCGGCGGCTGCTCCCTTCCGCTCGATGGGGAGCAGTGGACGTGGTCCATGTACGAGGCTCAACGATCCGCGTGTTTGGCACCGCTATCCAACCCGCGTGCACGCGGGCACCTCTTGGGACTCCAACGGCTTCTTCGATACGTCTCGGGGCACGACGAGGAGGACAGCGACGAGGCGCTCGAGGGCGTCCCCGGCACCGTGGAGGAACACGGAAGCAACGCCGACATGGACGAGCTCGTGCCACCGGAGAGTTGTGCTGTTTCCATGCAGCTTATAGTCGAGCACACGAGCGCCGCACCTCTTCCCTCTGCTCCGCTGCTCCAGGACATCACCGTGGCTGTGGACTCCGCTCAGGCGCTACTCGTGCGGTGTCTTCATGTCGCGTCCGTGTGCCTTCGCGCAGGCCATGCACCGCCGGTCGCGGCAGGGCCTACGGCACACCGTCGCTCTCGCGTGCGAACGGGCGGCTCGCTTCGACCGGCGGAGTTGTCAGCGCTTGACGTGCGTGCTGTCCTGCTGGACACCATTCAGCACCTCTATCGCCTGTGCCACTGCAACATGGCGGCCCTCCCAACGGAATACGCGGACGCAGCAGACCAATTTCGACCTCTTTTACCGGGGTATGTAGCCGGCGAGGACGTGCACGGTGTCCATACGACACGCCTGCAGATGCTGTCCGCGGACTCGGCAGATGAGCAGCTGCTCGCCGCCTTTCGACTACTTCGCGCGCTCGCGCTCTGCGTCGTGTTGAGCGGAGAGGCAGCCACGCTTCCTCACTGCGCGGCGGCCGTATCAAGCGCCCCATCAGGAATGGGGTCTGGATCGGAATGGCTGCGACATGAAGCGCAACGCAGCGGCTCGTCCGCCAGCACGCTCCTTGCGGCGAGCGAGTCGGCGCTAACAGACGACGGCTTGCCAAGCAACCAAACTGCGGAAGGGATCGTTGCGGGAATGCTCGCGCAAGCGTACGCGCATCAGCTGCGCACGCTCGAGCAACTCGTCTGGTGCGGTGATGCAGACGCCTCGGAGCTGGGCATGTGCGCGCTGCGTGCGTGGGTGCTGTGCATCGCGTCGGGCCCGGACGGGGCGGACGGGGCGGAGCCGCCGAGGCCGGCAGAGCCGCCGTCGTGCTTTGACGAGGCCGTTGCACAGCTCGTGGCGAGCGCGTGGCGGCAGCAGCTCACCGGGCCATCCGCCGCCGCCGCCGCCGGCGAGCTTGTCGGGGCGAGTGGCGGTGACCAGATGCCGTCTCCGAAAGCACGCGTGTGCTACTGCCTTCAACGGCGTCTTTCGTGGGTGACGCGTAGCGGCAGCTGCGGCTCACGGTCATGTCGACAGCGTGCCACCTTCGGCACGCGAGGCGCCGCCGCCGACACCCATCTCAGGAGCCCGTCTGTGTGGGCACCGCTACGGCAGTGTCCACCGAACCAGCGCGCGTTTCTCTGCCGCTTCGTGCTGGCCGCTGCCAATACCTACGGTATGCTGAAGAAGAGTCTACTGTGGGCCGCACTGGTGCCTCTGCTGATGGCGGAGTTGAGGACTGCTGAGGGCCCTACAGCGGTGCCAACATCATCGGCTGGATCACCTGCCTGCGACCTTGATGGCGTGCACGCGGCATGCGACAGCGCAGGCAGCGATGTGCGCATTGCGGAGCAGCTGCTTCTCCCTGTGCTGCTGCATGCACTGTGCCTGCGCGAGAGCGAAGGGCAGCGCGTAGTGCGACAGGAGTGGAGTAGACAGCTGGATCGGTACGTCTTTCAGCAGGCGGAGCGCTGCGCGCACACTGCACGTCTTTTTCTCCATGTCCTTGAGCAGTGCCATGCGGTCCTGCTTCGGTCCACGCGCCAGCGCGGCCTCAAGGGAGCAACGGCGGCGTCGGCTGGCCGCGCCAAAGCGACCTCGTCTTTCTCTGCAGCAGCAGCAGCTGCTGCAGGCGACGGCGCACGGGCCGAGGTGGCTCCATGGCCATCGATCCTCGGTTCTGTGCCATCCTTGCAGGACATGGGCGAGTGCTACTGGCTCAGCGACATCCCCGCCGCGCGCCTTGCTCGTGCCGCGGTGCGAGTAGGCGAGCCGCACCTCGCCCTCCTGTTCTCCCAACTCAGCGGCGAGTCGCTTTACGGGCCACGCACAGGCGCTGCGGCGCTCTGCGGGGAGTCGGAAACGACGCTGTCGGCTGTGATGCTTCGCGATGGTGCCGGCGCCGGAGAAGCGGTGCTAGCCATGTCAAGCACACCCTACTCGATACTGTTTCCGTTTGCCAGGCCGGGCGACTACCCCTCCGCCGCATCCGTGACGCACACAGTCGGTGCTGGCGCAACCCGCAGCGGTGGCCGCGCCCGCGACCGCCACGACGCTGTACGGCGGCAGACTCGGTCGTTTGCGGAGGACATCTTCGACTTGTACGCGTCGGTGCAGGGACAGTTGGAGCTGGATGATGTCGTGGGGGTGTCGCTCATGATGCGGCTGCAGTCCGTCACGAGCGCTCAACCGCACGGCGACGGTGCGAAGTGGTGTTCCTGGGTGGGCAGCGGATCTGCCCTCAGCGCGAGCCTCCTCGGCTCGGCACGTGGCCGGTCCAGTGGTCGTGCCATTCGCCGAGTCGCGGGATACCGCGAAAGTGGCGTCACGCCCACAACGTCGGTCGCCAGCGGGGCGGACGACAGTCTAGCTGCTGCACCTTCCGCCACGGCTGCCTGGCTGGACGAGATGCGCCTCTTGGAGGAGAGCGAGACCCATCATGCCAGCGGCAGGCTGTGGGGCAGTGACGTGCCACGTGCTAGTGCGGCGGCTGATAGCGGACTCGGCGGTGCAACTGTCGAAGTTGCAAGACCCAGTGTCGCGCTGACGGGTGAGGTGCAGGAGCGGCGGCCCGACCCATGGGCCGCACACTTACAGCGTGCGGCGCTTCTCCTCCAGCACGGCTTCCCCTCCACGGCGTTGGACGTTTTATTGAGTCTGCAACCGGCCGAGCGGCGATGGGAAGCCGCGGTGCGGCATCGCAGCGACAGTGGCGCTGCGGAACGCGGCGTCGCGGACGACTCCGTATGTGCTTGCAGTGCCCCAGGGCGCGCGGCCGGCAGGGGCACAACGGAACTGGGGCCGGAGGTGTTCTTGACAGGTGCAGCCGGCGAAGCGATCGACGCTGCTGCTGGCAACACCGATATGTTGTCGTCGTGGACGCCCGCACACGAGGCATCGCTACAGGCCTTGCTCGCTGAGGCCGCCTGGAAGTGCGGGCGGTGGTCCTGTGGCGGTGGCGTCGCTGGCGACTGCCCCGGAAGCTGTTCATCCGAGTGCGTGCCCCGCGCAGTACTAGACCGCCTTTCGCTACGCGGGAACACGGCGACACCAGAATCCTGTGGCGCGTCGTTGATGCCCGCGTCAGCGGGGAGGTTTTACGTTCACCTTCTCAGCGCTTTTATTACTCTCACAAATGGGCAGCCGCTGCTGAGCATGCAGCACGTGCGCCGCGCCGAGTCGGCCCTTCGTCAGCAACTGTCTCCTACTACCTTCGTGACGACCGTCATGGCGGCAGAGGCGCTCCATGAAGTGCGTGACTGCGCGGCGCGCTTCTTAGCAGCCGATGCAGCCGCGAGGAAGGGCAAAGCAGGGAAACCATCGCGCGGCCGCGGTGCCGCGCCGAAGTGGAAGCAAGGCGACCGAGTAGTCGAGCTGCCCACGTGGCTTCGGAGCCTGCGTGGCGACTCGGTAGCGCGAGGATCAGGCTTGGACGCTGCCGAGTTGCCGACTGCGCGGGTGCCGAGCACTGTCGACTACGCCTCCAGGGAGCTGCTCGACTCCGTACGCCATGCGCTGTGCCAGGTCTACGGCGACCGCGAAGGCTGGTACCGATTTGTGCTCGGGGCGACAGAGCAGGCGCTGCTGAATCGAGATGCGGCCGCGGCGCACCGTTGGCTGCGTGACTGGAAAGAGCAGCACGCGGAAGGCACGGGCGGCGAAGGTGAGCAGGCATCGCCGTCGCCGGCGATCGTTGGTACTGTCGCGGCAGAGGTGCGAGAACGCGCGCGACAACTGGACCTGGTACTCCGCACGGCACAGGTTGCCTACGGCCTCGGCAGATGGCAGGAGGCCCTAGCGCTTCTTCAGCCGGCCGCCGCGGCGGCACGCGGGGAGGCAAGCCTCGCCCACTGTAATGTCGCCCCACCGCGTACCGCACCTTGGCATGCCCCACAGGAGCCGCGTGTGATCCAGCAGCTGATGGTGTGGCACGGGGAACTCCGGCTGCTGCCGCCCTCGCAGCTTGTACGTGATCCGTTTCTCTCGCGCGCGGCGGCTTCTGACAGCAGCGGCGCCTGCAGCTTCCTGTTAGCGCGTCTGTGCCACACACTCGCCGACGACATCGCTGCGCGATTGACAAGCCACGAGCATCAGCAGCTCTGCGAGAGCGTGGAGGAGTCGAAGCGGCTCAAGGAGGACCTGGAAGCGCAGCTGGAGGCGGCGACGCGGCCGAGCACGGGACGGGCTGCCGCACCACTTCACCGCCCGCCCGGTGTGGCGGAGCTCGATGCGACGACGGGAGCCACGACTACGGCGGTGCTGCCCGCACTGGTGAACATTGCTGGCGTGGCACCTCTGAGAGAAGCGCGCGGTCGCTCTGCCGTCGCTGATGCGGCAGCGGGAGTGGCTGCTGGGGCCGCGCCAACCGTGATCCTCAGCGAAGACCAACTGCGCGTCATACGGCGACGTATTCGTGAGCTTGCTGGCGACATCAAGCGCCTTGAAGACGAGTGGCAGAGTGAGAAGTCCAATTTTGGGCTGTACCGCCGCAGCGCCATCAACGCCTACTCGCGTTTTCTGCAGTTTAACCAAGTGGCGCAGCAGGGCGCAGCTCGCGGCGTCACCGAGCGCACCCATCGAGGCGCGGCCGCTCTGTCGGAGGTGAAGTGCCTGCCAGTGGACCACGAGGAAGACGTTTTGCATGCCGTCTTCGGGTTTGTGGAGCTCTGGGTGAACGCCGCCGACATGGAGCAGGGCGGCGGCGAGGTACTGAGCAAAGTACTCGACAAGGCCGTCGAGCGAATTCCGACGGCCGTCTTTGTGCCGCTGGCGGGGCAGCTGACGGCGCAGTTAGGTGGCCAGCACGAGGGCGAGCGGCTGGCTTTCCTTGTTGCCCGGCTCGCACGGGACTACCCGATGCACGTTGTGTGGCCGCTGCTAGCCCTCTACCACGGCCACACGTTCGCCAAATCGCGAGATGTCAACACGCTGCACAACGTGGACGAGGCGAAGATCACGGCGGCGCGTCAGCTCCTCGCCGGACTGGCCTCCGCACAGAGCACCGCGAACGCTTCAAGTCGCGCTGGCCACAGCGCCTCGACCGCCGCACTACTGTCGACCCAGATCCGGCATGCGCAGCTGCTGAGCTCGGCATACCTGGAGCTTGCGTTTGACCGCAGTGCCGCCACGGCGCAGGTGGGGAAGCGCCACGCGATTTGCAAAGACTTCATGCTGATCAAGGACGCGTGTAATCTTGCCATCCCCCCGCCCAGCTCCGTGGATCCCTTCGTTACACCGGCCGTCGCTGGAGGGGACGCGCTCGCGGTGCCGCATGTGATGCGGTACCGCAACTACTTCACGACGCCTGGTGGTGTGAACGTGCCAAAGGTGCTGCAGTGCGAGCTGAGCGATGGCACGGTCGTCCGGCAGCTGCTAAAGGCTGGCGACGACCTGAGGCAGGACGCGCTCATTGAGCAGGTGTTTGCCACCGCGAATCGTCTGTTTCGTCGACGCTCCGCGACGCGGCCGCTGCAGATTCGCACCTTCACGATTGTGCCGCTGGCTCCGACGGCCGGCATCCTGCAGTGGGTGGAACACACCATCCCACTCGGCGAGTACCTGACGGGCCGCTATACCGGCAAGGAGGAAATGCCCGGCGCTCATGAGCGGTACTTCCCGGGCGAGCCGAACACGCGGGAGTGCCGAATCCAGCTGCAGAACGCGCCGCATAGCCGCAAATGCCAGGTGCTCTTGAGCCTGTACGCGCAGTTCACACCTGCCCTGCACTACTTTTTCTTGGAGGAGTACCTGTCCGCCCAGGTGTGGGTGGATCGGCAGCAAACCTTCACCCGCAGCGTTGCAGCGTCGAGCATCGTCGGCTACACTGTCGGGCTGGGCGATCGGCACATCAACAACATACTCCTGCACAAGGGAACGGCGGAAGTGGTGCACATTGATCTCGGCATCGCCTTCGATCAAAACAAGCTGCTGCCTGTACCGGAGCTTGTTCCGTTTCGGCTCACACGCAACATGATCGATGGCCTCGGTGTGCGTGGCACGGAGGGAAGCCTGCGCCCGTGTGCGGAGGCAGCGATGCACTTGCTGCGCGGCAAGCGCGAGCTGATTCGCACGATATTGAGCTCCATCATGCACGATCCCTTGGCGCGCTGGGCCATCGGCTCGCCAACGCACGCGAATCACATAATGGGCGCCGACACCGGCGTCACCGGCGCTGGTGCCGTGCCGCAGGAGAGTAACACACGGCAGCCTGCGCCGGTGCGCACGCACGGCAGCAGCGCCGACGCCGCCCGCACACTTGCCCGCATCGACGCGAAGCTGCGCGGCTACGACGGTGGCGACATGCTTAGCGTGCCAACGCACGTGCGCAAGCTGATGGAGGATGCGCAGCGGGTGGAAAGCTTGGCCGTGATGTTTCCGGGCTGGTCGCAGTGGGTGTAGGATGGAGCGGGATGGATAAGGCGGTGGCGGACTTTGAAAGGAAGGTGCCGGGTGCCGGTCGCACGGGACTTGGGACACGCCCTTCTCTCCGTCTTCGTCGCTGTGGTGACGTGCGTTTCTCTGTTTTGCGGTGATCGAGTGCACGAGCGGGCGAGCGCCTCTGTGGCGGTCTGGGAGAGCGCTATGCTTTACAGAGTTGTCCGTGTAGAGCTTGTCTGCGGGGAAGGGGGGAAGGTAGTGCCTCTCGCTCTCTCGCTGGTGGTGGTGGTGGTGAAAGCCCCGCTGCGTTGATGTGCCGCACGAGCTTTACGGAATCTGAAGGAACAAGGAAAAGAGGACGCTTAAAGGCTCTTCAGCCAGTCTGCTTTTGTGCCTTCACGAGAAAGAAACGAAATCTGGCACACGGTACCCGTTGAGTGAGTGCTGCGGCGTTCCCTTAGCGCAGAATACTTGCACACTGCGTTGAGACTGGGGGCCTGCCGTGTGTCGGGCGCTCTGCCCCCTTTCCCCCCTTCATCTGCACGATACATGCTGTGCCCGCCTTCGAGCGCTCTATCCGCTCATCCCAATGCTGCCGCATCATCTCAGGCGTGGCCATGCCTTAGCGTCGCCTGCGCGCGCGCGTGTGTGGGCGTCCATCTTGTCTTTTTTTTTATTATTTGCCCTCCCTCCCTCCCTCTTGTTTCCATCGACCGTTTTCTCCACCTTGTGCCCAACCTCCCCATCGCCCTGGCTGGCAGCGTCACAGAAACCAATCCGGCGAAGGAGAACCAAGCACGTGGCACTCTTCTCCGTGCAACGTTTCCTCTTGCCGTCTCTCTCTCCCCGCCTACCACTACCCTTTTCCGTTTGCGCCCTCGCTGCAGCGGTGGCGTGGCGGCGAGTAGCACGCAGACATCGGCACCGCGTGTCAGAGAGGGAGAGCGAGAGGCCCCCCTCCACTCCTCTCCTCCTCCCCCACCCCCATCGCCTTCCACCACGTAGCTCTCCTCATCTACCGCCCACCACTACAGCGCCGCCTCCGCGCACACGACGCCGTTAACGAAACTAATCTGTAACTAACGATCCCCGCAACCCCTTCTCCCACCATCCCTACCAGTACCCCCACTGCTGCTATCAAGAGTGACGCCCAGCTCCCTTTTCGCTGCCGTCCCTGTGCACTCGGCTTCGGCGGCGGCGAAGCCGTGGCTGTCGCAGCGACAAGCAAGCGAGCGAAAAACCGGCGCCACGGCTCGTGCAGGCCGGCAACAACGGCCGGCGGCGGAATAGCGAGAGGCGCGTAACAGTCGGTGGTGTTCGCTCATCTCCATCTATCTCCTCTCTTTGCGGCTCAACACGTGCACGCGACGTTGTCGGCTTCCTTGCCGTCCCCGTCCCCGCACACGTCTCTCTCCGCCTCTGCCCTTTCTCGCTGCAGCTTTACCGCCTCTTTCGACACGGGGCACGCGCAGCCACGGCGACAGATATTCGGGGGTGCGGCTCAATCAGCTCTGCACTGGCGCGTGGCGCAGTTGGTGCTCGCTTTTATTTTTCTTCCTCTTGGCCGCTCTTCTTTGGTTGCTGTGTCCCTGTCTTCATCTTCCGTGCTCCGTCTGCTGGCTGTACGCGTTCACGCCTCTGGTGGGTTGCTGACGTCCCTCCGTCTGGCGCGCTCGTCGGCGCCGCATTGGGGGGGGGCGTGTGTGTGTGTGTGTGTGTGTGTGTCGGTGCACACGTGCGTGCGCCGGCGTTGCTCCTCTTTACGGGTGTTGTCGCGGGTCTCTCATCATCTCCGTCCTCCTCCCCCCTCTTGTGCTTACACCGGGGCGCAGCCATGCCGCGCACGGAGAACTTTACGGAGGCGCTGCAGCTCACGCACAACTTTGACCCGAGTGTGTCGCACAGCGCCCGCCTCGAGGCGGAGCGCTACCTGATGGACCTCCGTGAGAGCGCAGAGGGGCTGAAGCTGAGTTTTCACATCATCAGCAACGAGGCGGTGGACGAGCTGCGGTGCTTCTGGGCCTTCAACACGGTCATGCACCACCTCCCGATGCTGGCGGCCACGGTGGACGCCGAACAGGCACAGGAGTTTTACCACACGCTCCTCTCTTTCATTCACCGGTACCTCTTCGCGTCCCCGACCGTGACGCCGATAGACTATGTCGTCAACAAGCACGCACAGATGATGGTGGTGGGACTGCAGCTGTTCTACCCAGCGCGCTGGCAGTCGATTTTCGACGATCTGTTTGAGATGCTCGACCGCCGCCCGACGAGCCCCTACCTCCCCACCGCCGATCTTGTGACCATCTACGTGTTGCGCATCTTCGAGTACATTGATGAGCGTGTTGTCTGTGTGCGGGATCGACAGGAGCGCGGCAAGCAGCAGCAGGCTCGCGACATGGAGTTGAAGGACGCGATGCGTGAACGAGTCCTTCCGAAGGCGGCAGATATGTGGTACAACATACTCCTCAGCGACGCCCGTGCGCGCAACCCCGACATGGCAAGGCTGTGTCTGAGCGTGATGCAAACCTACATTGAGTGGGCCGATGTGAACCTCTTCATGACGGAGAACTGGATCCATCTCCTGCACTTTCTCCTCACTGTGCCGCCCCTGCAGGTGGCAGCCTGTGAGTGCCTGTTATCGCTGGTGGAGAAGAAGCAGCTGCCTGGCATAAAGATGAGATCCCTTCGCGCCCTGAGCGTTGTCGACTCGGTGCCACGCATGATGTCGCTGTTCGAGCTCCCGCCACCCTCGGAGGCGGCGGTGCTTTTCATGGAAGCGGCCGCCAAGTTCGCCGTGGCCGTGGCCGGCCAGTTTCTTTCCCTGCTTGACACTTGCGCGTCGCTTGCCCAGCAGCAGCCGGCCACCCGCTCGGCTGCCACGGTTGAGGTAAGTGGTGTGGTGCTGCGTGACGAACCCTTCACCGTCACGGCTGACCTTCTTGACGGGCTCGCCGGCGCATTGCATGCCGTCGTTGGGCAGGTGATTCTAGTGCTGCAGCTGAACCTGTTCGACGTGCATGATGCCCTGCTACCCTTTCTGCAGGTCTATCTCAAGAGTGCGTACCTGCTGGAGTCCGAGGCCGTGGAGCTGCTCGCGACGTTATTCCACCAAACAAGGATCCCCGGCGTGGCCTACGACGAGAATCGCATCTGGGACGACACGGTCATTGATCAGCGGAAGACGCTGCATAACCTGCTGCGGCTGCTGCACCGCCGTCGGCCTGACCTCGTCATGTCACATCTTCACAGTCTTCTCTTGACCGGGCTCAGTCGGCTGAGCGAGGGCGGCGGCGCAACAAGGGCGTCCACAGCGAAGGATGACGCGGACTTCACGGATCCCGAGGTGGTGGAGGCGGCGCTGCGATACCTCTACGAGATCGGCGAGTCTCTCCGTCTTGAGAATCTCAAAGACCCCAATGACACCATCACGCAGCTGCTGCAGCGTGTCCTGACGACGGAGGCGGTAGTCAGTGGCGAGGCCACCTGTGTGCACCTGGCCTTCTTTGAAGTGCTAGGCCGCTACTACCTCTTCTTCACGTACCGCCCGGAGTTCATCCCGTTGCTGCTTCAGCGGCTGCTCCTGCAGCCGTGCGGAGTTATGAGTCGCAGCGACCGTGTACGGGCCCGCATCTGCTACTTATTCGGCTACCTGTTGCAGCTGCTGAAGAGTCAGCTCGGCGCCTACGCGGCGGACATGGTCAACGCACTGCACAGCATCGTCACGACAGCGCCGCAGCTGCAGCCCGGCGATCGCCGCGAGCTCTACGAGGCGATCGGGATCCTGCTCAGCATCTGTAGTGAGGAGGCGAGCCCCGCTCTAGACGGCAGCTCGTCAGAGGCTCTGCGGTTGCTCACTGCCTCGGCCAGCATGGACGACTACGGCGCCGCGGTGGTCACCAGCGCCGTTCTCGCAGAGGTGGCGCCGCTGCTGGGTCGCAAGGCAGAACTCGTGCACACCGTCGTGGGCTCAGCGCTGCACTCCCTCCAGCAGGCCAGCGCCTCCTGTGCTGGCATGAACGGCGGCGCGGCAGGCGGTAGCGGTCATGCTGCCGCTCGGAGTGTCGCAGCGGCGGAGCGTGCCGTGGCGGATGTCATCTCCTTCCTGAGCGCTTTAGCGAAGGGACTGGGCAGCACGGAGAGCAGCAGCGGCGCAGGGTCGGCAGCGGGCAGTGGCGCGAGCAACGGATTGGCGTCGTCTCCGAATGGCTTCGTGCCTGGTCAGTGGCGCATGGGCACCAACCCCAACGCGTCCGGCGTAGCCGTTGACGGGCCGCTCGCCGCGTGCGGTGCGCCGTCGGATGCCCCACTCAGCACCTCGTCGGCGATGTCGGCGACAGGCTTGCTCGTTGCGCAGATGTTTCTGCACGTGACGCAGCGGGTGATGGAGGTGGCGAACCAGATGGCGGGCAGTGCCGTGTTGCGTGACGCCGTAGGGCAGTTTTTTCATCAACTCATTAACACGCTGCCGTACGAGATGCTTCGGCCTTACATTGAGGACTACGTCACGGTCTGCCTCAACTGGATGGAGGCTGTACCGGAGCTGTCGAAGCTGCTGCGGCTGATGTTTCAGTACGCGAACAAAGCCGGCAATCGCGGCGTGCTCTCCGTTGCACGGCTTACCTCGCTGCTGTGGCACCGACTTTGCGCGGTTGGTGAGCTGAGCGAGGCGTCGCCGGTGGTGTGCATGGGCGTGGTAAGCGAGAGCGCACGCGAGCGGGTGAACGTGTACAAGCAGTTCTTCACGTTTCTCTTCAGCGTCTCCACCTGGGGCTGCGTGGCAGCCTTTGCGCTCATGCCGTCTGCGTGCTGGATGTCCATTCTGCGGCAGCTGTGCTACGCGCTGACGTTGCCGACCGAGCTGGAGCTGCCCAAGTCGGCGCTGCAGGTGCTGGAGAAGCTCACACAGGAGCTGACAGATCCCGTTGTCGCTCAGGCGGTGGCGCAATACAGCAGCGCCACCGATGTGGTAGATGCTGCGACAGCGCAGAGGAATCAGCAGGTCTTCAGCGAGTGCCTCTTGCAGGAAGCCCTGCCCACAGCCTTCGGCGCATTGGCCGACCCCTCCTTCGACCTCGACGACGCCAAGAATTTTCTGCTGCTGGGCGAGGTGCTGCAGCTTTTCCGCGTGTTGGTGGCGCGGTACGGTGAACCGGCGATGCAGGTGTTGTATGAGCGCGTGGCACCGTATGTGGGCGAGGCCACAGCGATGGAGTGTTGTACCGTGATACGCGACCAACCACGCGTGAACGCGGCGCTGAAGGTAAAGATGAAGCAGCTGCTGAGTCGCGTGCATGAGTCTCAACGTCGAACGCCGGCAAACCCCTTGACATGATGAGCCGACAGACATCGCCATCGAGGCAGCCGCAGCTGCCGCGAGCTCGAGGCACAACAGAACGTACTACAGTGCAGCGCAGAGGTGCCGGTCGTCAATCGCGCAAGGACCCCTCATCCCCACGACAGATTTCGAGTAAACAGTTCGCAGGGGATGATGTAGGCGCACGCTATTCGGGATGTGGAGCTTGCCCAGGTGGCGCTGCGCAGCGGCCGCCTCATGATCAACGAGATTACTTGCCTATCGAGGCACGCGCCCGGACGCTCCTCCTCTGTGTACTGCCGCAGCCTCTGCTGCTGCTTCAGAGCTCATCGGCACGCGCGCACACTTCTACTGTGGTGAAGGCGTGCCTTTTGGACGTGAGAGCGCCGACTACTGCCTCTTGCGCGCGTGCCTCGGGGGACGTGACGGTGCGACGAGATGGGGGGACGCTATCTGCGCATTTCTTTTTTTTTGTCGAGTGGACGTGAGTTCGTTGTTCTACCTGCCAGCGTCGCTTCGCGTAGCCATCTTCCTCGAGAAGGGGGGGGGAGCACTGACATTTTCGCTCATCCCCTCCCCCTCCTCTCCCGCTGCTTCCACTGGCCGTGCCCCCAGAGTAAGCGCCCCGCCCACCCTCCCTCTCTTTTATGTCTCCACATGATGAGACGGGCGGCTGAGGGGACGGAGTGGCATACACACACACACACACACACACACACTCATCCTTGCACCTAAGCACAGGCGCATGCGCGTGCCGATGCTCTTGGACACACACCGAAGAAGACCTGCTCTACTCCTGCCGGCGTGGCCCTCGTTCTGCGAGCGGCCCGGTCTCGCACCCCCCTCCCCCGCCCGATGTTTCACGCGCACACAGGGCGGACAAGGAAAGCCAAAGTGTGACGTAATGGTGTAAGACAAGCGAGGCAGGCTCACCGGCGTCACTGCCGGCTTTCGGTGTAGTCGCGTCTATGCCACCTGCTCTCTGGCACGCCACCGCTCAACCTACACTGACAAGCAGACTGACAGACACGCACGCACGCGCGCACACACACATACACACACACATACACATACATGACCTTCAGCAATGAAAGCACTGCGGCTCGAGTCGGCATGTTGGGGCTGCTGTGCACTTCTCGCATGCTCGCACTGAAGGCGACGGCCGACGTGCTCTGTGTGCGCTTGCTGGCGTGGCCACTTAGCACTTGCACCAACCCCCCTTTCCTGTTCGCTGTGCTGTGAAGGCCTTCTTAACCTCCCCTTTCGCTATTGCTCTCTGCCCTCCCTTTCTCTTCGCTCACGCCTTTCCGAATCCTTGTGTGCTTCCGCGCCCTCTGTCTGTGTCTGCCGCTTAGCGATCGCATGCATCACACTTGCAACACTGGGAGGCGAACGTGCTCTGACCTTTTCGCACATCCACATCCATACCGCAGGCCAGCACGGCCTCGACTTCTTCTGAGTCTCCCTTCATCCGTTTCTGGAGCACGCGCACACGAAACACCGAACCGCATCGGAGCGCTCGCTGCCCTTGAGGTTGCGCGCTGTAGTACCTTCTCCTGCTCTTCCGTCGGCCCAGCTAGCCGTCACACACGTAGACAGGGGGTGGTGCGCGGCGCCTTGCCGCTTCTCTGCAACCGTGAGGAAGGCGGAGGAGGCGTGACAACGAACGGCAACCATCAGAGGGCGCATAGAGAAGAGGGGGTGAGCGTGAGCGCGCAACAGGCAGACCACCTGTAGCGGTGTCGAAGACGCAGAGGCGCCCCGCGTGGGGAGCGGAGCTGGGCCCCATAGTTTGTGAAGAAAGGGCCGCATCTTCCGAGAACACTCGCTAGCACGTACAACGCACACCGGCGCATCGACCCATCGGACGTGTGCGGTCATGCAGTAAGGGGGAGGGGAGAGGCATTGCAGAGACAGAGTTGAAGTACACTGGAGTCCGATACGAGCAGCACCGCACAACGAAGGACGGGACGTGTTGTGGCATCTGCAGAGGGGTGCTACCTTGCCAAGCCGCGCCCTTCTACTGCCCCCCACCCCCCTCATGCTCGCTTTCGCCGACTTCCTGGTAATAGAGAAGGTGGGAAACTGATAGATGAACCCTCTGGCCTTTGATGGTGACGGCGGTCTGCCGCGGCTGCAGCGACGTAGCTCATTCGGACAGAACGGCACATATGCTGGAAATGCAGCAGGGCACGTTGCCTACACAACGGCGCAGTTGCCAGAGCCACTCTCACCGCTCTCCAGCTGCGTAGAAGTGGAAGCAATGCATGTGATGGCGCACCGCATCCTGCGGCCTCGCTCCGATGGTGTCCGCTGCGCTGCGCGAGGATTCGTCGTGACAGGTGGCGGCGACGATGACACCGTGGACGTGAACACGAGCAGTGCCTCCAGCTTGACCACCTCGCCGCAATGGCACCGCCACAACCCCTACCGTACGCTTTCTACCGCCACCTCCACCCCAGCCCACTCGCCCCGCGCGGATGACTCTGGAGGTCGTCTTACACTGCCGGGCAGCCTCGTCGGCAGCAGCGGCAACGGATCCGCACTGGCGTCGCAGCACCTAAACGTGGTTTTTCACCGGCACGCATCTCGCGGCACCGTGTCTGCCGCGTCCGGCAGCGAGGCCTCGTACCGCCCGCAGCAAGCATCATCGCACCCATCCGGGCACGCGCACTACACCCTTCTCTCCCCGAAGACTTCTCAGCCACAAGAAGCGCTCTCGCGTACGTCTTCTGCCAGCCGCGCGAGCAGTCACTACAGCGGTGGCAACTGGCGCAACAGCAGCGCCGGCCTCCTGCCCGACGTGGACGTGGTGGAGGGTACCACCTCGAACTCTGGTGTGCTCCTCATGCACGACTACCAGTTCCGCCTCAACAGGTATGGTCGGAGCAGGGCGGCATCGGCGTCTGTAACGACGCCGCAATCGTACGCCACCGCCGATCATTTCTTTGAAGAGACAGGCGGCTTCGCCGTCGATGCCGACTACGGCACCGGCAGCGACAGCCGGCGGCGCTCCGCTGCCTCGCACAGCTCCCCGGGTGACGTGAACCATCGCCACCGGAGTGGCGGCGTTGAAGGCGGATACGGCGGCGGCGGCACCGCAGCCGCTCCAGCTCCTCTTCTTCTGTCCAGCCTTGGCCGCTGCGCGAGCGCGTCCTTTTCGGAAAGTAGTGTGTGTGACCAGGGCCCCACGGAGTCGATGGGCACCTCTGGCACCGCGCGGACGGACACGAACGGCGGGCAGACCGGGGCATCGACAGCGCAGAGGTCTCACAGACCCACAAAGCCACCCTCCGTGATTTCCTCGATTGAGGCGAGTCACCGGCCGCCGCAGGATTGGCCCAGTGCCGAGCCAAGTGACAGCGACAGTGTGCCCATCACACCGTTTCACGCGGACCCCACGTTGGCGCCGGCAGACCAGCCCGCCGCGGAGCAGCACAGCTATGCCTACCACCCTCAGCATCAGCGACATCAACCGCGACTCAAGCCGAGCACTGACGCTGCAGCTCTGCCGCCTGCCACTGGCTCGGCTGCAGCCCCGAGTTTCACCGTCACCCAGCTCACCGAGATGCTGGACGCGCACCGGGCACGTGCGCGCAGCGGCAGCGACCGCGGTGGCGGTGGTGACGGCGAGGAGGGAGACGAGGTTTGGTGCCCGGCAGGGTCACAGCTCTCCGTCTACGATTCTGACATGCGACAACACTACCGGATCAAGAGCGAGCAAGTTGCCATCACGCGTGGCGCCATTAAGTACGCCTCCCTGAACGAGCGCTACGGCAACCGCATGCGTTTTCGCTTTCAGCTGTGCAATCGCTATCTGCGCCACCGCTGCTCCAGCGCGGCGAAGTGCCCGTACATCCACAGCCTTGTCGTCTCCACGGCGACGCAGGTGCACATGAACGAAAACAGCATCACCACCTCTGGCGTGCGTCAGATGAACCGTGAGGAGCTTGCTGGGGGGCGCAACACGCTCGAGTATCCCACGATAGCCACAGGCATGATCTTTGCCGTGTACCCACCAAACCAGCCGAATAGCTCCCCGCAGCTCATACTGTCGGAGCTCATCCTGCAGACCGAGGGTGCCTTGCATACGTACCATGCGCTCAGTGGCGACGCGGCCGGTGGTGCGACCCACGACACTCAGACCGCCATCGTGCGCCCGCGACACTGCGCGCACTTTCAGTTCAAGCGCATGTGCAACCTGGGCACCTCCTGCCACTTTATCCACTCGCTGATCCCGTTTGTGCAGCGGCTGGTTAACCAGCCACCGCTGCCGCTGAGTGTAGACTTGAGCGCCCTCACCAGCAGCGTTGCCGGCGTCGTTCTCCCGGCTGCTGCGCTTGACGCGGTCGGCCCCGGCGGCAAGGAGGTGATGAGCGGAGGCAGTGGTGCACAGGTGGCGAACATAGCGGCGCCGCCACAGATGCAGGGCCAAGTCATCCCGCCTGTGTGCCCGCAGGCGGCGGAGACGGCGCGGGAGGAGACGCGTCTACCGCCGCCGCCGCCACCACCAGCGCTCCTCTCTGGGCCTGCCGTGGCGATGGCGCCATGTGACCGAGCGAACACCTCGAACGGTGGAGATGGCAACGCCACTCAGGCAACTGCGTGGAGGGGGGCGAAAAACGTCAGCGGCGCCGCGTTGTGCGGGGAAGGTGCGCTGCTGTATCCGACGATGGCCTCCGTTGGCGCTGCGGAGGCCATGCGCCAACCAGCGGTGATAATGTCGCCTCCACACCGGATGCAGCAAGGCGCCACCGTAGGATTCTTCAACCATCGCGTCAACACAGTGAAACAGCTTCCTGTACAGCGGCAACCACGACAGAAGCCGTTGCTTGTGGGAACGCCTTTAATGCTGGTACGGGAACCGCAGGCGCAACCACTTCCGCCCACGCAGCATCCTTTACTGCAGCGGTGGGGCTCAGCGGCGGCGGTGGTGGCGCCGCTTACCACTGGCACCGCCGTGCCGCTGCAGCACCCACCCACCGCCGCTGCGGTGCGTCGTGGGAACACACGGTGATGATTTTCGGATTGCGGCAATCCCCCTAGCCGGGGGCTGTAGATGGGCGCGAGGGACCTCGACAGCTTCGGCGTGTGCGTGTTGGGGGAGGGGGGCTGCGCAATGCACCCTCCCGTGCTCTTCTTTCCTTCTTCCTCGTTTTGGTTGCTTCTCACGTCGCACCTCCAGCCGCGAGCGATGCGTGCCGCGCATCTCTGTGCTGCCACGCTTCTCGCTCCGTTTCGACGTCGTTGCAGCGAAACCCCTTCCCTCTTCTCTATTCGCCTATATATATGTCTTTGTCTTTTCCCTTTCCGTACACCCTAGCACTCCTTCTCGCGCGTGTGTGTAGATGTAGCTTGTGTGCGCGTGTGTGCGTCTGCATACTGATGAGTGCACACTTGTGCTTTTGGTGTATATACATGCGTGTGTGTGTGTGTGTGTGTGTGTGTGTGTGTGTGCACTCGGCTGTGGGCCCGCGCGCGTCTCCTCACCACCCCCGACCTCCTGACCCCCTCGCCTCGTCAGTGTCAGTGATGTACTCTGTGGTGCTTGAAACAGCGATTTTGTTTCGCTCGCCACGTGCCTCGCTTTCTCTCTCCATCTCAGCTTTCCTCGCCGTTCTTCACCACACCACCCCCTCCCATCGCCGCGCGCTCTCACATGCTGATGGTGCCCTCCCCCTCTCCACACACACACACTTTCTCCGTACACGCATTCCATGCGCCCGTCGCCTCAGCAGGCATGAGCATGGGAAACCCGCTCGTCGCGCACAGGTGTGTTTCGAGTGCATCCCAGTATGCCTACGTGCACGTGCGCGCGTGTGCCTCCTCGGCACTGCATCCTGCTTCTGCTCTCACGTACGCTCGACGGGGACCTCTTTGCATGTGGGAGAGATCACAGCAGTGTCAGCGGTGGGGGATTTTGTGGGCGCCGAACACCGCAGAGGGGAGGCGAGCGGGATGCGCGCACGTTCAGGTGACGGTGTCGGGGGAAGCGACGTCGCTGCGTCGGGCTACGCAGCGGCTCGCTTTGTTTGTTTGTGTGTCTCTCGACACACCCCGAAACCGACGATGCACGGAGGCAGCAGGGGCCAGCAGGATGCTGGGCCCGTCGAAGGCGAAAAAAAAAAGCCGACGCAAATCTCAAAGGCACGCGCCAACTACACACCGACAGTTGCAAGCAAGGGCGCACACACACACACACACACACACACTGTGCTGCTCCACCTCTTCAGCAGGCTTCGAGTGTACTGCTTCTATTCTTTTCATTCCGGTGGGCGGGTGCGGGGAGGGGGAGGGGTGGATTTTTGCCGTAAGGCGTGTGCCCACCGCTGCGTCGCACCACGGGATTCGGAGCCTCTGTGGGGGGAGGGCCGGAGGGGGAGTGGGGAGAGGGGTGAGTCGAGCGGCGTGTGGACCTCGTGTTGTGGTGCGGAGCAAAAACGGGCTCAACGTGCTTGAGCAACGAGTGCATGCAAAGTAGGTGACGAGATGATTTTTTTTTTTCATAGTTTCACGTGTTTTCAAGATTTCCGCACCGCACTGCTTCGTATCGTTGCTCGACCCTTTTCGATGGGTGTTGTGTGCTGGCCACGTTGCTTGACTCCCGACTTCACGACGCGTCACTATCTCTGTGCAATGCGCAGTTGTTTTGTGTCGGCCATGATGCGTGTGCCTGTGTCTGTGTGTGTGTGCGTGTGCGTTTCGCGCGGTGGCAGAGGCGCTCTCCGCATAGGTGAAGCCGCACTCCTCAGAAGCCGCCATGCTTCACCTTTCGCCCTCCTCTGCCGCTCCCTTGTTCTTTTTTTTATGCATGTGTATACGCGTGAGCGCCTCTCTGGGCTCTGTACTGTGGCCACTGCCAAGGACTGCACTGCCTCTCCCCACCACCACTACCACCTCTGAAGGGGAGGGCGCCAGCCGTTATTGGCGAGCGGGCGCTACATGAAACGAGGCATCCATCACCAACGGTAAACGAAGCAAGAGGCGCTGACAAGTGCCGAAGGGGTGTGCGTCTGGTGCGCCGCTGTGCACTGTGGGCAGGGCGCCTTTCGGCGCATCGACTGTGTGCGCGCCCGCACTCTTCAGCGAAGAATGTGAGATGCGAAACCGCCGGAGGCAAAGAGAAAAGCGGTGAGGCCGAAAGGGCAGGGAAGCAGATGGCGCGTGTGTCCTACGCCTCCCCCGATGGTCAGCGCGACCTCTCCCCCACGCGATGCGACGCTGTGGGTGACGTGCGATAGACGCCCTCTCCCGGCGTTTCCCTGCTGCCGCAACGGGCGCTTTGGTTCTCCATGCAGCCCCCCTCCCGTGAACGGTCGGAGTCGCGCCATGACACCCTTCCACTCATCTCTGCGTGTATGCCACCAGCTGTTGTGCTGCTCCTCGCCTCTGCAGGGAGCATGTGCATCAGCGCAGTGGCAAAGCCACAACGATTCAAGTCGTCTTCTCCGTTCTCTTCCCGACACCTTGTGACGCGCATGCTGTGCCCAGTCCGTACCCCGACGCGACAGAGTCAGCCTCACTTGTTTCTGATTTTCATTCGTGTGTGCGTGCGTGTGTGTGTAGTAGAAAGCTGCGCAGAGGCACCAAGACAGCGTTGCACCACCCACAGCAGTGGTTCGGGGTCCGGTGCCTTGGAGACTTCTGCTCTTCTATTTTTTTCTGTGCAGCACACCCTGTCCGTCCTTCGTGGCAATGCCGGCGAAAACCGGTGGGTTCCGCAAGCTGGCTGAGGAGAAGGCGCTGCTGTCGGACCTTAGCAAAATGTTCCACATAATCAAGGCCGACCACAAGGAGCAGCGGAACGGACGCGAGGCCGTTGCCGCGGCTGCCGCGGCCTCGACAGCAGCTGCAAACGCGGCAAGCGTAAAGGCCCCCAAGAAGACCAAGGCCGATACACGTCGAGGCTCGCGGCGACGCAGCCAACGCGGGGGGTCCGTCTGGATCGTGCTCAAGGGCGGCTTTAACCCGAAGAGTGTGCCCACTGCGGTGCAGACGGAGCAGGTCGACACTCGTGCTAGTGGGCGAGCTCTGCTCTCGGAAAAGCGGCGTGCCGCAGCACTCAAGGAGGCCGAGGCGTATATCGAGAGTGCGTGGCAGCAGGTACAAGAGGCGGAGCTCCTCAACAAGGACGGCACACCGACGGAGGACGGTGACGCCTACCTCGCCGAGCAGTACGCCTTGGCGTCGCGGATGCTTTGCCCTCCTACAACTGGCGCTCATCTCCATCAGCTCGTCGTGAGCCACTGCAACAGCGGTTTGGACGATGTTGTCACCGGGGTGGCACATGGCCAACCCGAGTACACGCTGACCCGAAGCGAATGGGAGGATATCTGCACACGTGAGGCGGCCATTCTTTTCCGCTATTGCACAAGTGCCACGCCCTCCGGGACGGCGGAGGACTACTTCAAGGAGCAACAACAGGCCCGTGAAAACCTCTACCACTTTGCTACGGCGGAGCCGATGACGAAGGCGGGCGATATTGTGCCCACCAAGTGCTTGGTGCGCATTCGTGACAGCCAGCGAGACAAGCACACGTGCATTCTGAGCACTGCCAAGTCTGTGAACTATTTTAAGTCCAACTTCGGACAGGTACTGCGGAAGGAGCTCAGCGCGTCGCGTCTGCCGCGCGGCGGTGCGGCTGACGAGGGGGAGGCGGCCACCAGCACGAATACTGGAAAAGGAAACCATCAAACGACGCCGCAGTCTGGCGTGGCTGCCAACAACTCAAACAACGGCAAAAAGAAGAGGAGGCGCTGAGCTGTGTGCAGATGCAGAGGCGGCCGTCGTTCCGTTTGGGAGGCCGCGCCTGCGCAGCTTTCACGATGGACCTGTGAGGTTGGCATTTAGGCCCCCAACCCACCTCTTTCCCCTCACCAAGCGATGTCGCGGATTGGGCACACTCTGCTGGTACATCTCTTTTCACTCCCCCTTTTCGCATGTGCATGTGTGCGTGTGTGTGTGTGTGTGTGTGTGTGAGGTCCCGGATAGCGAGCCTGACGGCTGGTCGGTGCGTTCGTCTTTGCTCCTCTCTTCCATCGGCGCTTTTCTTATTGGAAGAGGCGTCTTTAGTCGTTCTTGCCACGCGGGGGTGTCTGCAGGCAATGTAGCTCCAGCTGCCGGCTCATGCGGCCTGTTTTCTTCCATCCCCGACATACACACGCACACACACGCACGCCTCCTGTGTTCACTGATGTTGTACGGCGGCTGGGCCGCCTTGTCGTGCTGCTCCCTCATCTGTGGCAGCCGTGCTGCCCTGCGTTGTGTCTTCTGTTTTGACCGTCCGCGTGCGCTCGGCCAGCGGCGTAGCAGATCGCGTTTGTACGGAGTTTGTGTGTGGTGGTGGTGGGGGGCGGCGCCCAATGAAGCCCATAGGCGTTTTGTGTTCTGTCTCTTCGCATGTTATTCTCGTTATATTGGTATTGGTAACTAACTCGTATGGCGGGTGAAAAACGGTGTTGGCGCCGGGCTGCCGCGGCACGGCGCGGCCGCCATTCGCGGGTCGGTGTAGGTGTGCATGGCGCCTATGCTTCGTTTTAATTGGTATTATTCTCTTCCAGCCGTGCCCCCCCTCCCCACACACACCGGCTTGCCCGTTGCGGAGATGCGCACATTGGCGTGGGCACTCGTCAGTCGACGAGTGCCCACCATTCGAAGACGAAAAGCGAAGAGAACTCGCACATATCGTGGGGGGCTCAGAGCCCCCCTCCCTGCTGTCATCCGCTGCCGTAGGGCGGTCGAGCGGGCCACGATGAAGCGCCAGCGCACCTTTCGCAGCGGCGGGACATCAGGGCAGACCAACAGCAAGTGGGGGCCCCAGCGATGGCGTATCCTCATGTCGTCTGACCTTCCCATCCCCCGCACACGCCCTCTCTCGCTATGATCCGCGTCGCCACCACGGCTTCTACAGTAGGCCTATTCTAATAAGCGGATCGGTGGGACGTGGGGCAGTGTACCCACCGTCGAGGCCCTGGCTTTCCTGAGCACTCTTCTGCCTTGTTGACAACCCTTCATCCGTGCTCTTCATGCCTCTCTCTCCACCTTCCTTCCTCCACGTACTCGGAGAACGCGTGGCAAGGATGCCGCCCCCATACGGACAGATGACCCTCCGGTTAGGGCACAGTGGCGCATGCGGCAGTGGTATGCTCCGGACGACTCGGAACGCTGTTCGCAGATGGCTGCCTCTCCAGCCGAGCTGGACAAGGCGGCCGCTAGCCACCTCATCTAGGATTTCGCTCGATTCCTCCCGATGCAAGGCCACCAGCGGCGGTGGCCTGTGGGGAACGCATCCACGGCACTCTCCTGTGCGCACATCTTTCGTGCCAAGTGATATATCATCTGCTGCTGCGCACAAAGCCAAGGACGCACAACTAGGTGAGTCTCCACAACGCTCGGACACCATGAGGGGTCCGGCTGATGCGCCCCCACCAACCAGCTTTACACTAGACCCACCCTTCACCCGTGTCACGGGTGAGGAGGAGCTCTCGCCTGGCCCTTGCGCTTACGTGTGCCGCCGCTGTCGTGCACTTGTTTTCCACAGTGACCGTTTTGCCGACACGAGTCGTGTAGGCTGGCACGCTAGCGGCTGGCCGACGTTCTTGGCCCCCTTAACACCGTCTGCTCTTCGGCTTAGTACGGTACTGCAGAGGTCTGTCATTGCGCGACTCAGCGACACACCACGCGACAGGCCCGTCAGCCACATCTCCGCCGGTCTCACTAGGCCACAACGGACACTTGACATTGCTGTGCCGCCCAACAGCGTCGCTCAACGCGGGCTCTCTGTCGAAGGAGACCTTGTGCGTAAGCGAGGGAACACTATCAGCCTGCAAGAGACACGGACGTGGAGGGAGACGTGCCTGCGGGACGAGAACCATCGCGCTGATCCAGTTTTGGTGCTCGCTGTCTGCAGCGCCTGCGATACCCCCCTGTGCCACGTCACGCAGTCCGCTGCGTTAGGGACGCGGTATGTCTCCACCGCCGCGTGCATCATGGCTGAAGCAGAGGGTGCCACGCCGCGTGAGTGATGCCGCGCACTGTGTGTACAACGCCGCTGCCTGTGCGAGATACAGGCGGTGAGAAAGGTGGTATCCTTACATTCGTTGCTCAAGCACGTTTAGCCCGTTTTCGCTCCGCCCCACAACACGAGGTCCACACGCCGCTCGCCCCTCCCCCCCTCCCCGCACCCGACGCCGTCGGCGGAGCACCGCCTCCGCCCCCAAAACGCTGCCCACACACATCCACCTAGCCGCTCCGCTGGGCGGCCTCACACCCGCTCCCCAATCATGCCGGCCACCACCCCTGGCGCATCCCGCCCCGCCCCATCGCGGGGGCTCAGGCACCCCGCACGAGTGGGCCGTGCGAGGGCCGCGGGTGTGGGCCGCGCTGGCGCGTTGCCCATCATATGGATGGCGCAAGCGTGCTCACCGCCGGCATCTGCTGCGATGGATCGCGTTATCCTCGCCACGTCGCAGGCGCCGGGCCCCATCATGACGAGAGGCGGTTCGGCATGGGCGTGGGATAGGAGGGGGTGGGGGAGTGCACTGGGCCCTGCGATACCGCGCCCTGAGGCGTATGTGTGTCTCGTCCTCGCCATGAGGTGAGGTAGAACGGAAAAGGAAACCGGGGGAGTTCAGCAGGTTTTTCAAACCCTCAGTGCCGCGCATGAAGGCGAACGAGGCACCTGAGAGCTTGTGCGCGCCAACGAGGAGGCGGGAAGAGGCGGAAGGGCCTGCGCCAAAGTTGGGGACAGCGACAGGCGTCGTCAGCGCCAGCGGCTTTCGCCTGAGGTACATCTCCGCATCTCTTCCCCTACTCAGCAATTCGTGCTCGTGCTGCTTTACCGCTAGTGCAGGAGATCGCGGCGTGCGCAGGATGCGCGCAGTGCTTGGTAGTTTGTGGAGCGGTTGCCTGAAGGGGATGGCCGTCCGCTGCGGATCACGTGAGTCTTGTTGGTCGGCTTTTCCACGGTGGCCCAACCGCGCCCTCCGCTCACGGATGCGTTTGATGCACTCTTTGATGTGCTTTCATGTCACGTCTCTCCCTCCCTCCTCGCGCTCGCACACATTTTTTTTTTCCTTCATCGGCTGTTGCGTGAGCGGGAGGACTCATGGCACTCAGTTGACGGTCGCCACCACCACGCCCACCTGTGCCTCTCTCTTTTTCTCTGTGCCGGCTGTGCCCCGCTCGCTTTACAGGGCGGTGCAGCGCTACCCGGAGGACATAACGGTAACAACAAGCGGGCTTGACGGAGGGGGATTCGCTGTGGGCGGAAAGCGGCAGCGCTGGCCTGCACAAACACACCGAAGGCATGCGCCGCTGCCTCTGCCTAACAGGCGCACCACTCCGCGCCCTAGACGTTGCCGCGGTGTTGTTGTGCAGTCTCTCCATCCCACATTGCACAGCATCTACCGCACCAACAGCCCAGCCACAGCCGCAGCCGCAGCGAGAAGCCGCGTGGAGGCATTTCATCGCTGCTTGTCGGCAACTAAACAAATCTTTTTATGAACGGGGATCATCGGCCCAGCATGACGCTAGACCCACCATGAGCACAGCAACTGCAGGGCGAGCCTTCGCGTGTAGCGCGGCTCAGATTGATTTCGACGGCGACGAGGCACTGGCTTTGATGGCGCCGCCAATTGCGCGTCAGGCGTCTGCCGCCGCCTCCAGCGAAGCCCTCATGCGCGAGCTTGGCGTTTTCGAGCGGGCAGAGTACCAAACCGCTGCCAAAACCACAGACATCAAGGAAAGCCCGGGCGCCTCCACCGATAGCGACGATGCAGCGGTGGATTTCATATCGTGGATGGCGACTTCGTCGTGGGTGCTGCGCGTGTGCCAGACGGGTATCCGGGCGCAGGTGCCCAGCTTTGTGATTGTGCGGCACCTCTGGAGGCCGTTTAGCGCTGCGCAAGCGGTGACACGCACACGATCGGGCGCTTCAGAGGACGAGTCGGCTGACGAACCCTTGCGTGCACCAACAATGGAGTGGGCAGCGTCACTGCCCGCGTCGGTCCGTGAGCTTCTACTTTCCCACGAGCTGCAGCGGGTGCACCGTCGCCGCCGCTACATTAATCGCGGCGTTTGCGGAGACGTTGCCGTCTCCACGGAAGAGATCTCGCATGACACTGACAGGACACCTGTGTATGCTCTGAGCGAGATGTGGACGCAGACGGTGCAGGAATCCCGCGCGGTGGTGTTGTGCTGCTGTGCTCCGTGGCTGCTACACTACTCCATGCAAGCAAGCTCCGTCATGGAAAGCAGCGAGGGAGAGTCGTCACTTTCGCATGTCTTGTTCTCGCCGCTGGAGCGGCGGGTACTGGAGGCGGGCATGCGGCTGTGTGCGGTCTGCCAGGCGGAGGACGTGGCGCGGGCGCTGATGGCCGTTTTCATCCGCGGCGTGGACAGCGCCACCAGCGGTGCCTCTGGCCAGAGTAGGACCATCGATGCACTGACAGAGGAGGGGGCGTTCACGGCATGGTATGCTACCGAGGCTGGTACGCTGTACGAGAGCGCGATGATCGCTGCCGCCGCAGCGCGCACTCATGCAGGTCTCTTGGCGTCTTGTACCTACTTTCCAACTAGTGGCGGTTTTGCGTTGGCGTACTCGTATCTTATTCATCGAGGTCTCGCCATGGCGAGGCTCGCCGCAGCGAGCGGCGAGGACAGGGACAACGAAGAGGTGCCTGCTTCGCCGCCATCTGCCAGAGCCAGTCACAGCTGGCTGTCGTCCTTCATGCAGCAACCGAGATGCGCAATGCGCCTGGTGTGCGCGCTCGCCGGCGCCGTTGACGCCAACGCCGACCATTTTGATGTTGTCTTGCAGCTGTACCTGCGCCTGGTGGAGGAGGCAGGCGCGGGGTATAACGCGGACAGCGTGGACGACACCCGTGTGGCCCTCTGCGCCGTCCTCAACGCACTTTCCCGTGTTCCACTCAAGACACAAACGTATCTGGACTTCCTCGAGGATGTTCACCGCCGCACTCTCGTTCACTCCACCATCGACGTCACAGAGCATCCGGACGTGCTCGCGAGCTGCCTGCGCGTGTGCAGCGCCGCGAGGGTGCCGAACCGCGCTGTGACGCTCTTCAACAAGCTATGCGAGCCTTCGTCACGTGCGATTGCTGCAGAGGAGCGCAACGTGGCGGCGGTGCTGCTCAGCACGCCTACTGCGGCGCTGGCCCTGCAGCGGCTCGTGAGCTACATGCACACGAAGCTCCCCGTCACGGCAGACACGGTGCACGCTGCTGCCGCGCATGCTTTGGTTGCGAGCACGGAGCTGGTGTGCTCCGCCTCATCGACTGTGTTTGCTTTCTTTGATCTTCTCGAGCTAAAGGTGGCCGCTCAACACCACGTCACAGGCCGCACCGCTGCCTACTATGCCAACCGTACGCTTTTCCTGCGCCTCTTGACATTGCTTGCAGGGGTGCACGAGCAGCGCTGTGGCGGTGGTGCTGTGCGCGAGGCGCTAGCCACACCAGCCGCAGCGGCGGTGTTTCGACAGTGGGTGGCGTCGGCGGTGGAGCATCAGCCGCGCGCCACTTCTTGGGCCAGCGCTCTGCCTCCCGTTATGGTCGGTGTTCTTCAAGAGCTTGCTCTTGAACTTCACAGAGCAGCTAGAGCCGACTCGCAGGTGGGCAGCGACTCCTTCCCTGCCGTGCCTGCGAGCTCCCTTCTAGCGGCCGTGGAAGAGGTGCTGCAGGCTGCTGCGGGGGACCTTCCAACGTCGGTTCGCCCCATCGGCTCTGTCGATGACGATGCTTCAAAGAACTGCTGCACGCTCTACTGCCTACCTGAATCTCTGCAGTGGCGGCAGGTGCAGGCCGACTGGCAGCTGGAGGAGCAGAAGCGGTTTCTGGAGGGCGTGTCTTCGCTGCTTCAGGCTCCCAACGCAGATGCCACGGCGGCGACGCCATGTCTCCGTTACCAAGACTGGGCGATGCTACGCGACCTGCAGTTGAGGTGCGCGAGGATGACTTCTCAAGAACACCTGGCCGATGCGTGGGCCAATGCCAGGCCGATGCGTGGGCCAAAGCAGCTGCAGCCCTCGGCCTCGACGTCAGCGTCGACATGCACTCCCGGAGGAGTCGCCGCTGACCGTGCCGCGCTCTGTGTGCTGACACCCTTGGCGGAGGTGGAGTGGTGGCTCATGCAAGATTCCGCCTCCCCATCATGCGCCCTGCGCATGAAGACGGCGTCCTTGTCGGAGACCCTCGGGGTGGCGGTGCCTCCTGCTGTCGGCTGCCCGGCACACACGTGGGCCAACGAGCAGGCAGCAGCACATGGCGGTGCACGGCAAAGACGCACGAGAGTCGTGAAGTACTGGCTGCAGCGCTGGGTCGACTCCGTTGAAGACAACCGTGCCTTGCCTTTGCACTCCGTCTTCCGAGTGAGTGTGGTACGGGTACTTCAACAGTCCGTCTCTGCCGCCTTCGTCGCAGAGGAGAAGGCAGACGCCGCGGAGCAGGACGCGGAGCTCGACACGCCCTCGGCGTCATCTGGTGAGCCGAGGAACGCCTCCTCGCCTGATGTGTTTTCCGGGAAAGCCAAGCGATCTGGTGTGGAGACGATGCTCGTCCGGGGCCCCTCCTCCGTCGTCTACAACACGTAGAAGGGGTCGCCAGAGAGACGTCCCGCAGTCTCTCCCTCCTTCTCCGCCCGCCCAAGAGTGTGCGGTGTGCATTCGTGGCAGCGACACCGGTGTTGGCAGAGTGCCGCTTGTCTGCCACACACACACACACACACACACACACACACACGTGTGCACCTTCATGGAGCCTGAAGGCGGCGCCGCGCTTCCGTGAAGAAGCGAAGACACGTTGCCAACATTGTGGCTCCCCTTCTTTGCGGCCTCTAACGGCATCCGTTGCCTCTCTCGCCTGTGCTGTGGGCGTGCGTAAGCTAACCACGTCTAATGGGAACTGCGAACGTTTTGAGATCCCGGAAACCGGTGAGACAGACCGAGCACACGAAGGCGCTTCGCCCCGTCCGCTCAATACGCAGTTCCCCGGTGACCGTCACCCGCGGATGACGGTAGGTGTCGTTCTCACGAAATGGACTGCGGACTCGCCGGAGGTGGACCAGTACTGCCACTCTTGGTTTCAACCATGGTGGCAGCCTTCTGATCGAATCCCATTTTGCGGTATCAAGCCACCCTCCTCACCACCATGTCTTGCCAGCGTGCAACCTCCCACGTCCACCTCCTCCCCGAGGGTCATTATCGGCCTTGGGGCGTCTGCGCGATTCCCTCACCCTCCCACATCTGACTCTCGTCTTGTGTCGATCGTTCTCTTCGCGCACCACTTGCGCATACAGATACGCGACACGCGACAGCGCATCGCATGCTCGAATCGAGCCGAGCAGCCAAGGTCCTAACAACCTCACCGCCCTCGGTCACTCGATCACTAGCGAGGCAACACCATCTACCAAGCCAGATGTAGCCTCTTCTCCTCTCACAGAAGTAGAGAGAGAGAGGATGCGCTGGTGGAGAACGACGACATGCAACGCCACTTCCTCCGTTGCACCCGTGCTGATGTGTGATGTGTAGCGTCCCCGTTCAAACTATGCACCCCTCACCGTACTCTTCTTCTATTCTCACCTATGCACGCTCTCTGTCTCCTCGATGCTCCGTTGCTCCACGAGCTTATACACGCGTTCGATGATGCATCTGTGCAGTGCGTTGTCGCCATCTCCTCCCCGTGCCCTGGGGGAAGCCCTGAAGTCGCTCCGATGCATGGAGTGAAGCTATTCTCTCACGATTCTGTGAGCGTGCCGTCTGCTTCCGTGGAACGTATCTCGCCCATAGCGCTGTAAGGCATGCTGGCATCGGGACTTCATGGATGACGATCTGTGATTCTCATCGTTGTTGATTCTTTTTACCTTCCTTCGTACTCGCCATAGCGCATGCGCGCTCTCTTACAGCTTGCACATCTGCTCGGACGCGGGCCTTTCATCGCTGGTCGTTGCGGTCACCGTGTAGGCACGAAGCCGCAACCACTTTCTTCAAGATTTTTTTTATGTTGCGCTGAACTCATCTCCGCTCATGTGACAACGTGTCCATGCTCCCCCCCCCCACCTCTCCCCTCCCCTCCCCTCCTCCGGTTTACTCCGTGAGACCGGCAATGCTTTTTGCGCGCTGGCTTTCGTGTTTGTGGTGCATCCTCTTCCCTTCACGCTCCCCCTGGGAGCGCGCGCGTGGTGTGGAGGCCGACTGTGCGCACTTTTCTCGCATTCCCTCGAATGAGCAGAATCAATATTACGTGCGCCTGCCACGCTGGCCAGCAGCTACGCCTGCCCGTCTTTGTAACGATACTTTTCATCGAGCTTCTGTTCATATCGTAGTAGCACTGCGGGTGCGTGCTGCCTATGGAAGAACCCATTCACGGGCTCCGTGGTACCTTCTCCTGGCCACAGGCCGCCACTGCCAGTTAGCCGTGTATCCTTGCCCATGGGTCTCCTGCCGCGTGAGCGAGAGCGTGTATGCCCACCCCTCCCGCACTGGCAGAGAGGCAGACGACTGTCTCGCTAGAGCCTGAGCTCTCACCTCGCCGTTCTTTGTCTTCGTGCGTGGCACCACGTTTGCGGTATCCGCGCTTGGGGAGTACAGGCTTGCTGCATCACTGCCTCATTTCACACACACACACACACACACCCACACCCACACCCACATACACACCTACACAGACGCAAGCAAAACACAACACACGGAATTCATGCTGAAGAAGGTGCTGAAGATCAAAGGTGTTGAGAGCCGCACGGCACTCGTCGAGTTTGCCGTCAACAAGCGCGTCAAGTACCTCGAGTACTTGAAGGAGCTGCACAGCGAGGAGGGGACGCTGTGGATGAATACTGTGCACCTCGATCTTCATGAGATAGGCAAATACTTTAACATCGCCGATGCCTGCCTCCCGACCGATCGAGACGGCGTCAGCAAAGAGGGGCTCATTCAGCTGCCTGCTGAGAAGCCAGTGGCAGTTGCGGCAAGTGCGACAGGGGCGCTGGCGTCTTCGAGCAGCAGTGCCTCGGCCGAGCCTGGTGCGACGGGGGCCGACTTCATCAACGTCTCCATCGCCAACGCCCCAGCGGCGATTCGGCAGCGCAGCAGCTCGGCGGCGGACTGGGCGCGGTACTACCTTCCCTGCTACGCCGCGCTTGCCATTTCGCTCTCTGAGATACTTGTCATCCCTATTGGCGGGGAGGAGTTTGTGGAGTGCTTTTACGGGCTGCTGCTGGAGCTAGAGGTTGCGTACGCAAGCGGGGCCGCCTCGAAGGCGCTGGCCCAGCGCAACCTCCGGCAGTTCCGCCAGCACGTGTCGCCAGGTCTCAAGTCACTCTTGCAGACATCGACGGACGCAGAGACACTTGATGCGACGCCGGCGTTTCCGGTGGTGACCACATCATCCGACCTCGACGCGCAGATCAAGTATCTTTTTCTGAACCAGCGACACCTCGAGTACATGGCAGCTTCTCCGTCATATGACGCTGTTATTCCTGCACTGTGCTCCGTCCTCATGCTCGCCTACCGCAAACTCTGCGACTATGAGCTGATGAGAGAGGACGAGTGCGTGCGCCGCATCCTCTCCATCGACAAGCGACTTGAGCGACTCTTCTTCGCCCACGTGAGCCATGAGGTGGGCAAAATAGCAAAACAGAAACTTCTGCGCGAGGCGTACATCCTCTCTACCGGCGCCTTGTTTGCGGACCTCGTCGATGCATCGGGACGCAGTGGCGCCAGCGGTGCTTCTGGCATCGATGGCGGAGCGGACTTTGTTGCGGACTTGCTCATCCAGCAGCAGCAGCGCCGTGGGTCGTCGAGTCCGACAACCGCTGAGAAGAAAGGGTTCGACTCCTCTGACGATGACGAGAACGATGGAACCGTCTGGTTTGGCCCGGAAGAGGACAGGTGAGGAATTTGTTCGTGCGGTGATGGAACCTCTGCTGCCTGCAAAGACATCGCCTCGTGTCTGCGCGCGCGAGAAGCTGCTTTTCAGATTGCGCGCACATGCACGAGTGAGTTTCTCGTATCGGTAATGTGCCTGTTGTGGGTACGCTTCCCATCTCTCCTCTGTCGTATACCGAGAGACGCAAGTGGAGAAAGCAGCAAGCAACGTATGCCTTCATTTCTCTGACTTTCTGCTTCCCCCGGCGCTAGCGGTGGCGGCGGCAACTCACGGCATATTGTGTTCCTGTTGCGAGCGCAAGAATAGCCCTTGGGGCCAATGCGTTCGGATCGGTGTGGATCACGTGAACAACCATATCCTTGCCCTCTATCCCATCCCCCTCCCCCACCTTGCCGCGTGACTTCTCTTTTCTTGTGCCTTTTCATTGCGCGCCCAGAACCGCTTTCCATCCACTGTTGCTGTTCCTGCAGCCCACAAGCGCCTGCGCCGGTGAACACGCATCGCTTTTCCATTCCTAACCACCCCTGTCCCCCCCCCTTTGTGCGTACGTGCACTGTCTCGTTCTCTGCCTCGTGGGTGTGCGCATTTTTCATTTTCCTTCGTACGCCTTCAGCCTGCCCGATGCCGGCCCCGAGCACTGCTGCCGTGCGGGTGCCCTTTTACTACAAGGCTAGCGAGGGCAACGCGGCGGCCGAGGCGCGCGCAGATCGCGTCAGCGCACCTGAAGACGCCGTGTTTATCACAAACGTCTTTATCGAAGTGATCGCCTTCGGGACCCGGTTTTTCTGGGTCCACATCTCGGAGAGCCCCACTAATCAGAGCGTGCCGCAACTTGGGGCCTGCAGCGTCGCTGTTGGACTTCAGCTCAGCGGGGACGGCGGCCGCGTCAGCATCTCCTCATCGCAGTTGATGGAGTTCGAGGCGGCGCGCCAGCAGGACATGCCCGCTGGAACGAACGGCAGCGTGCAATCTACCTTCTCGACGAGCCTCGGCCAGCGACTAGTGCGCGGCATCGCAAAGCAAGTAGGTGCCCAGACGACCGTGTACGTGAACTGTGCCATCGACGGAGAGAGGTGTCTTCCGCTGCTGGGCACGGATGGTGGAAGCGGCTTTGACATGACGTTTCAGTTCGGTGCGCTCGTGTACGAGGAGTCGTACCGGCTGATTGCCCAGCGGTGCGTGTGCGCGTGTGGGGTGTAAACGCGCTGCGTGAAGAGGCAGCGAAAACGAAGGGCCTCGCCATGGGAGGAAACCTTTCTTGACACGCCCACACACACGCACACGTGAGTTTCTGCGCTGCACTCGCGCGCGAAGGACCCCACAGCCTCTTTAAGCCTTTTCGCTATCCGGTGTTGAACCTAACGTGTTGTTTCGCCAGACAGGCGAGGCTCGCTCTCTCTCTCTCTCTCTCACAGAGCGAGCGAGCAGTCCGCCACCCTTCACGTCTTCCGTTGTTTGCTTGGAGGCATCCTTTACCCTTGCATCTGCGCTCTTGGGGAAGACATCGATGCTGCACACCTACCCCCACTCTATTCTTTCGCACCTCTGTACCGTCTCCGTTCCGCACCTTCCGCGACTGCTGCACCCCCCCCCCACTCCGCCTGCCTGCCCACCTCAGCTCACGGAACGCACTTTCCCTTATTTCGTGCATTCGTTGCCTTGCACAGCGAAACACCGAGCGGTGACACCCCCATCCCCCTCTATCCCTTTCTCTCCACAGGCACGCGCGCCAGTAGCCATAAAGCCGCATATGCAGTTTCCCACACCCAGTGATTCGCCTTCCTCGCTTGTTATTCTTTCCATACGTTGTACCCGGCACATTGGCCGAGCCGTTGAGTAGCGCCGATGCCGGCAGTCTACACCAGGGATCAGGTGGCGGAGCACAACAGCAAGGAGAGTGGCTGGCTCATCATCAATAACGGCGTGTACGATGTGAGCGATTTCTACGACGACCACCCTGGAGGTCGCGACATTCTTCTCGCTCACATTGGCACCGATGCCACGGAGGGCTTCGAGGCGGTAAACCACAGCAGAGGAGCCATGCGCAGGCTAGAGAAGCTCAAGGTTGGCGAGCTGCCCGAAAACGAGCGTCGCCGCTACATCACCCTGGAGCAGGTCGCTGCCAAAAAGTCGGCTGCCGGCGCGTGGCTCGTCATCCATAATAAAGTGTACGATGTCACCCCGTTTCTGGACCTGCATCCCGGCGGCCGCGACATCTTGCTCTACAGCGCCGGCGGTGACGCGACGCAGGCCTTCACGGGCAACGGGCACAGCGACACGGCCTATCAAATGATGGGCAAATACGTCGTTGGCGATCTGGAGCCGAGTGAGCGCAAGACGCTCGTCAACCGAAAGGCCACAGGCGCGAAACAGGCAGCTACGACGCAGATGCTTCACGTGAAGAACGAGAACGCATCCCTCCTTCTCCACATTCAGGAGCAGCTGAGGCTGCTCATGGCTCTGGCACTATTCGTCATCGCGGGCGTCTTCCTTCTCAGCTAGAGTGATAACGAAAGGCGGAAGTGCAACGCTGCCCCAGCCACCGGGTGCGCTCGTGCGCACCCCTGAGGCGGTCTGTGAGAGAAGCCGACTGTAGTGCGGCTGCCCAATACTCGGCTGTACACAAACACGCGAAGGGCGGAAGGCATGCAAGCAGCGTGGGTGCGAGAGGAATGGAGGGTGTGAGGGGACTGCGACGAAAGAAAAGATGCGGAGAAGGCCGATAAACAGCAGCAACTCAAAGTAGGCGCCCTTTCATGTCTGCGCGCGTGGCGGTGTCCGGTGGTCCTCATTCTCCTGCACGTGGTCTCTCCCTCGCCCGGTGCTCGCTGGCCACATGAGTCTCCGGCATTTTGTTTGCTTTATTTCTTTGTTGTCTCTCGTTCCGCCCGTCGACCCCCCCTTTTTAACCCGACCTGCGGCGTTCTCTCGTCATCGTCGCCATCGTCGTCTCTCTTCGAGTGTGTGTGTACTGCTGTCTCTGTGTCCGTCTGTGTTGCTCTCACTTTCGCATCGCAGCTCCGCGCGTCCCCTCCCGCCGCGCTTTCATGCTTTGCTCTCGTTGAGGTGAAGCGCTGGACACACGCCTTACGGCAAAAATCCGCCCCTCCCCCC
>NC_018229.1:0-4424 GCF_000227135.1 Leishmania donovani | reverse complement strand
CGATACCGCGCCCTGAGGCTTATGTGTGTCCTCCGCACCCCCCCCCCGGTTATGAAGGACGAAGAATAAAGGAGGAGAAGAGGTGCCTCAAGCTCTTCTCCCCCCTCTCCCCCAAAGCAAACGAAGCGAGCAGGCCGGGGCGGACACACCGTATTCCGTCTGTGAGGAGCAGTGGTGCTCAGCAGGGATGCAGCAGCGGGCTTCTTCGTCACGCTCAGGCTGTGCGTGCGGATGCCTGTGCTGCTGCGCTATCTTGCTTTCTCAGCTGAGGCACTGCCGCCAACATCACTGCATCCCGCGCATGCTAAAGGCACGGGACGTGGAAGCGGCTCGGCAAAGTCTCCGTGTGCGGGGAAGAATGGAGTGATGAGCACGGCACGCGTACGTGTGTGTCTGTGTGCGTTGAGCTCTCTGTGTGAGAACGCCAGTGAGGATACCGTCCGAGAGACCGCGTGGGCAGACGCTTGCCTTTCTTGTGTGCCGGCGGCGAGCCATGTCTGATTGTGCATGGTGCCTTCCAGCTCACTCCCCCATGTGCGCTCCCGAAACATGAGAAGGACACGTTGAAAGCGGTGCGCTTCCGCGCCTCTGTCCGTGGATAGGTGCGTGTACGTGTTCTCTACCGAATCGCACTTTGGTGCTGATGCTTTCGTGTGTCTCGCGCTGCCAGCGCAACACATGCGCGCTAACCCAACGGACATCAAGCGTTCTTGTATACGCTTCACCACGCTCCTTCTTTCCCCTTGCCCTCTCTCTCCGCGTGCGGGCGCATGCTTCCGCCCCGGCCACTTTCTCTTTTCTCTTAACTCCACCGCTGTCAAAGTCTCGCGCGCTCGGTCATGTGCTCCTCGCCTTGGTGCTCGCTGCCGCCGCGATCATCTGCACTAGCAGCGCGCTCTATCCTTCTGGATCTGCAGGCCCACAGCAGGGTAGGTACGCTCGCATGAGCTGCAACAACTGCTAGCACCGCAGTTGATCAAGCTACGCCCTGATTACTTACCTCCTCGCTGCCGTTCGTGCGGCGCACTGAGGGTTCGCACTCTGGGCAATGACGGCTACACGCTCTCCTCCTCGAACAAGAGCAGCAGTAGCACTACCTCCATTGTGGCCAAGGGTACGCGCACGTCGAGCACGGAGAAGGAGTGCAAGGCGATGCACTGCACGGGCTGCATCGCCAGTCTGTGCGCGACGTGTGAGGATGGTTCCTACATCGTCGATGGTACTCGCACCCCATGCAAGACCGAGAACTGCGCGTACTGCAAGTGTACCGGACATTGCCTCACATGTGAGCAGGGGTGCAGAGTCAGCCAACCGACCAACATGAACTGCGGCATCCATCTCAGTAAGAACGGCGAGCGCGTTAGCGGATTCAGCTTCAGGAGACCGGCAGCACTGGCGCCGCCGCTCTTGTGCTTGCTGTCGCTGCTGATTTGCGACGCGCCCGTCATTCAGCTTCAAGGGAAGCCTCACCGTAGAGCTTTTTTTTTTGGCTTTCTTGTGAGTGCTCAGAAGGCGTTCTGGCGTATCCTCCTCAACCCGACATGCCTCCTCGACTACGCCTATGCATGCGTGTGCGTCGCGGGTGCACATCTCATTCTCTTTGCGAATCCCGCGTTGCGTCTCCTCCCAACCCGTAACTGCAGGGGGAGGGCTTGTCTTTGTCGATCTGTTCTTACTCGTGAACGCATGCAGGCGCGCTCAATTACCTGCGGGCGACTAAATTGCGACTGAAGCGATTCTGCCTCGCCTCTCTCGCGCTCTCTCACGCGATTCGCGCCTCTTCCACCCCCTCCCAGAGTGCACATTTGCACACGCACTCATGCGCCGCGCCCGCCGCCGTCTTTCTGACGAGAGGTGTTGGAGAGCGAGGTAGCGCTGCTGCTCTGCCTTCTTATTCTCAAAAGGGCAGTCAACCATCGAAACAATGGCCGACAGCCATCAATACACGGGGCGCTAGCGAACCTCAATGCTTCCCAACATAGTCCGTGGAGCGGCTCATCTTCTGCACACTCGAGGCGAGTAGCTCACCGGTGCGGCGTTGTGTCGCGACAAGCCTACGGCGCTGCACGTACAGGGGGGGGGGGCAGAGGCGCTTTTCTCGTCTTTATTTTTCTGTCTTCAAGACCGCCGCCACGGAGCCTTGTGCCTCTCTTCTGCTTGGTGTTGGTGTCGCCGTTGATGGAAACGCCAAAACGATGCGCACACCACTTGACCAGCATGACTCATGTGCTTAGCTTATCCGTTTCACTGCCATGTGTGTGTGCCTGGTGACTCAGAGGAGAGCATAGGGGCGAGTGAGCTTACGCTCATGGCCACACACCTTGCCGCCCAAGCACGGACTTCATTGCGGCTTCCACGGCGTCACGGAGTGCGTCTCCGGCGTCACCTCACGCGCTCTCGTTTCTTTTCTGTTTGTGCTGTTCTGCCTTTGGTGTGTGTGCGCGGGTCTCTTTACTTCCGCAAAGTGGGCGTGTTGGACACCTGCAACATCTGCCTGCTCGCCAGACCAGCAAGCCTGGCTCCCGAAAGAATGGCCACAGGCGTCACGAGAGTGTCTGAGAAGTCGTCTGATGGCGCTCCGCTGCAAGGCCGTCGGGCCACAACGGTAACCCACGTTGCATCCGTCGACTTTTCCATCCTTTGACGTTTTTTTTTTTGTGGAGCTGCGTGGCGCCGCCGGCTTGCTTCTAGTGCTTCTGGGGCGGCAAGCTAGTGCTGGTGCCGTGGTTCTGCGAAGCATGGGAATGCTCTCCCTTCTGTTCTTCGGCCTCTTCCGCTCCCTGAAGTGGGGGTCGTGCACGCCGCACCTCGTCGCTTAGTCGAGAGTTAGACGAGATGCCACAGCCGGCGGGTCTTTCGTGTGCGTTTCTCCGCCTTTCCGACACCATCTTTTTCAAGACAGCGCACCTCTGCTTTCGTGTTGATCCTTACTTCTCTTTTCTCCGATTTTTGCTATGTGCCCTGCTTCACTGAAGAGCATACACGCAAGCACTATCAAAGCCGCGCCACACTCCCGAATGGGGGAGAACGATGATATGCCACAGGAGGCGAACGGCAGAGCCTCTGCTGGCCCGGCGCTCGGCCCCCCTCCCCTCTACTACACACTTCTATGTGTATATACACATCTCTTCTTGGCCCCTTCTCCCCGCACCGTGAAAGGAAAGTCGTTACGCCGTCGCGCACGCCTCCTTGTTCTTTCCCGTCCTTCCGCATGCCTCAAGCCGGAGCTCTGGAGTGGCACAACGAGTTCTGCAGTGAAGCCTTCCGGGCCGCCTATCCTTCGCTGTGGAGCCGCAGCGTGCTCGATGACGAGAGAGATAACTTTGTGGAACGGGCGTTCCACTTCTCTCACGCGAAAGGCGATGATGCTACTCACAACGAGATGCACGAGTTCCAGCTGCTGCGCATGAGCCCGGCTCCGACGCGCAGGAGTACGTCGAGATGTTCAACACTTTCCACTCTCAGTCGGTCTACTGATGGTGCATAATATAGGAAACACGAGAGCGCATCACAGTCGTGGGCATCCAGCGCTGCCGTGGCGGTGCCCCCTCCCTCCACCTGCGTTTTCTCCACACCCGGTCACATAGGAAAAGACCGAAGCGAAGAGGTGCGTGACTTTGCTTGCCAGCATGCCTTCCGAACTATCCTCCTCTGCCAAACATTTTCTTTCTGTCACGACTTTGCGTGCAAGTGAGAGATCGAAGCGGTAGTCCTTCACTCACTTAACCTTATCCTTCCCCTGTGACAGTCCCGCAGTGTTGTGTGCGTGGTGTTTTACCGCCCTCCTACGCTCCCCACCCTCTAAGCACTTTTCGATCCACGCACTACTGCCCGGTGTCCCCCCTCCCCCCCACTTTCCTGCACCTGGTAAGAGACTCGACGGGCACGTTCCTAAGAGCGACGATTTGTCACCCTCTGCGCGCTCGATTCGAGACTCCACGCGTCTTTATTCACTTCTAGGCGAGAGCAACACACCAGTGCCGCGTCTTCCAAACACGCACAATCACAGCCCCTCGACATTCTATGATAATGAAGGCTTCTGGCGCTGCCGTGCTGCACGCGGTGCGTGAGAAGATGCAGGAGGCCACCGTGGCCGCACTCATCGTCCCCAGCAGCGACGCGCACAACAGCGAGTACGTGGCGACGCACCTGCAGGCTCGCGCATTCATCTCTCACTTCCACGGCAGCGCCGGCACCGCCCTCATCACGATGGAGAAGGCGCTCCTGTGGACAGACGGACGCTACTGGTTGGCCGCGGAGGAGGAGAAGTACCCCGAGTTTGATCTCATGAAGCAAGGCAAGCCAGAGGTCCCGTCGCTCGAGGAGTGGATTGCCGTCAATCTCGGCTCCAAAGCAGTTGTTGGCATGAACCCGTACGTCGCCACGGTGGCGGAGTGGGAACGGCTGAGCAAGCGGATCAATCT
>NC_018228.1:280635-283432 GCF_000227135.1 Leishmania donovani | reverse complement strand
GTGCGGGTGCGGGTGCGGACGGTCTGCGGGTGCGGGAGCGGGCAGTGTGCGGGTGCGGGAGCGGGCGGTCTGCGGGTGCGGGAGCGGGCAGTGTGCGGGCAAAGGCGCTGAATCTTCCATGCGTGGGAAGGGACGGGAAGGGGGGTACATCACCGACGCACAAATGTGAGGAGCAGATGAGGGAGAGAGAAGTTGAATGGAAGTGAGAGAAAAGAAGCACAGAGATGACGGAGTCGAGTGCGAGAAGCGGGTCCACAACGCGGCAAGAGAGGAGAAACGAGAGGCAGGGAGAGAGCTTCAGCGCGAGTGCGTGAGGTGGCGCATGACGTCAAGGAGGCCGTGTCGCGTTGTAGACATTACACCCCCACGCACGGCTCTGCCAAGGAGGAACCGAACGGGGCTCTAGCAAGCACGACAACTGCTGAGCTGCCGTGCTCCGTAAAGCACGGTGTCGCTGCACAACACGAATGTGCCCATGACCCTCTGATCGGATGACCGCAACTTCGGTGCGACGAGAGGTGATTCTTGGGAGCTCAGTAAGGAGAAACAACCCAATTCTGCGAAGTGTCGACACTCATACCAGGTACCGCAAACGACCCCCGAGCACTAGCGGCACAGACTCTTAGCTTCCCCCAAAGGGTTTGCTTGACCGCAGCACCACGATAAGGTGGTCTCTGTACCTGCGGACGGCCCCGTCCACCATGAACAAGCACACACACATACGGGGTCGTAACAAAACACACAGAAATAGAAGTAGCCTCACGTGTAAAGGATCACCGACACATAAATGCACTCATACAAATAGGCCGTGCATCGGTATACGCACGCGCCAACACGCATTATCAGCCCACGCATCAAAAGAAACATCTTGTTTGCGGGCCGCCGCTTCAGGACCGCGGAGGCGGCACCTCCGACGGCGCAGCCTCGCCCTCCGTATGGGCTGCGACTCCGCCGCTGTCGTCGCGCCATCCAGCATTGCAACCTCCAAGCACGCGCAATCGTGTGTCGTCGTCCTCTCCGTTGTCGAGGACTCGCTGAAGGAGGCGGATGTGAAGAAACGTTATTGGCACCGCCGCACCACGGGAAGCAGCGGACGAGGGGGAGACATCAGGGGGGCGCCACCCCGCGCCAACGGCCATCACGCAGCAGCCCCACGCACTCACAGCGCGCGCCGGTGTAGGAGCAGGAAAAGCCCCGTGTGCCGTCGCACGCGCGGGCACCGTACCACCCGAGTGCTGCGAGATGTGTGTGCTGCGTCCCTCTGCAGAAGGGCGCGAAGCGACGCCATCGATCCTGTAGGTAGAAGCGAGCTTGGGGTTGGGCAACTCAACTGACGTCGTTACGAATACAGCGCCTCGAACTCGCGCGAGTGGAATCGTGGACATGAAGCGCCAGTGCAGGTGCGGCAGCAGCGCCCTCATCGGCACTGCTGGCCACTGTCAGACGCGAAGCCGCTCCAAGTGCACTGCTCGCGGGCCGAGCAGCACCGCTGCTCCCGCACATCATCTGCCGGCCCCGCTCTCGCCGCGATGACACTGCGGAGTCCATCCTGGCCGCAGGTGCACATCCCGCTTCAGCACCCATGTTCCTCGCTGGAGAAGAGGCGCGGCACGGCGGCGCGTCGAACTTTCCGGCTACCCAGCCATTGGCCAGCCTAGACTTCGCCGATTCCAAGAAAAGCGAGCTAAGAAAGAGAACAGCGGTGTGCAAGGCACAGAGCAACACCACGCAGCCACTCACGCAGACAAGCCGTGGGTGTGCCGTCCGCCGCGCTCCCTCGATTCCGCTTCCCGAAGTGGCTGTGTGAAGCACCGCTGGTGACCGGTGGGAGCGCACTCGGGGTTGAGGGAAGGAGGCGTATGTGTATCGCTGTGCATTTGTCCACATGTCGACATGTATGGGCGCCTCGAGGAGCCATGCAGAGGAAACCCTCTTCAGACATGTACGACATCACCGGCGCTGGACACTTCCGAGGCAGGGAGAGAAAAGGGGAGAGAGCGGCTGACGAGGCCTGGGTCACTCCCTTGTCAGCAGCCGCATGCGCAGCGTCCCACTTCACTCTCATCGATTGAGACTCAAAAAGCCAAAGAGAAGCCCGCCGACAGCCTTCCTGTTCATTTTGTTTTCAGGCACGCAACAGTTCTTGCTGCTCTCCCATACAAGCTGCTATGGGCGACAACCAGCCGAAGCACACCTCCTCCGCCACACAATTCCACCTCTTCACTTCACCACGCACGCGCACGCCTGAACACGCGCCCCCAGCATTCAACATCCACAGCGCCACACACCCCTAGCGCCACGCCACCAAACCATACGTAGAGCAACCAACGTCCCCAGGAAAATAGGAAGAACCAAATCCGTCGGACCCACCCACAAATATACACTTAAGCACACACTTATACAGTTTCCCAACCCGCATATCGATCTCCGACCCACAGCGGTTTATAGAAAGAGAGAGGAAACATATAGCTCTAAAACACACGCGGCCGAAAAAAAAAACCTGATAGCTCGTTAGATACAGAACATCCACGTCGACAACACACACACATCATTCCTCATCTGTCGCTCTCGAAGGACTCCGAGATTCTGCACTTTACGGAAAGAGGTAGCAACACCATAAGCGTCTGCGACGCCAAAAAAAAGAGCAACGGAGACGGCAGACCCGACAGAGCACACCGCCAAGAGCGCCTCGCGAGACAGCGTCAGGCTCCGATCTGACCAAAAAAAGGGATATGAGAGAATGCGCGTAAATGCACAAGACGAGGACGAAAGAAAGATATATATAGTCGACGAAAAG
>NC_018228.1:277440-278147 GCF_000227135.1 Leishmania donovani | reverse complement strand
AACGAGGTGACAACTACAGGAATCTCAAAAAGAGGCGCAACCACCACCAGACGCACCGAGGAAGTGAAGACAGAGAAAGGCACTCGCACAATCACGGAGGACAGATGTCGAGCTTATTTGACGAGCGGGACAGTAATAACGCCAAAGGAGGAAGGCGACGATATGCGGAGCAAGACGAAGGCGAGACGAGACTTCACTACGACTCGAGGAACGACGAGATCGCGCAGATGTACACCCGTGGAGAGAACGATGCAGGGGAAAAGAGAGGGGAACCGAAGATGAGCAGTGGGAGATTCTCACAGAAGGCACGTGCGCCTGTCTGCTCTTCTCGGCACGTGCGTTTCTTTCGGTTCGTGTGTCTGTCGATGTCTGTGTGCGGTGGGCGAGTATGTCTGCGCAGATGCACAGGTTACTCTGCAGCCACGAAAAAAAGGCAACAACGGTGTACGTAGAGGGAGGCAGTGATGGGGGGCGGCTTCGTTGTTCTGACGGCTTGTATGGAGATATTCTGATCTATAAGAGAGCAAAACCAACCTACGAAACGGACACACAAACAGGCGCCGAGGGGTGGTGCACAGCGATGAGCGAATTATCGACGCACGCGAGTTTGACAGGAAGTGCGAGGATACGGGCTCGGGCAGTGTGTGGGAGCGGCGCCTGCGATGTGAGGGCAAAATTGCTGCATCTTGAAAGCGTGCGGGGGGGGG
>NC_018228.1:254649-277341 GCF_000227135.1 Leishmania donovani | reverse complement strand
TGGGAGCGGCGCCTGCGATGTGAGGGCAAAATTGCTGCATCTTGAAAGCGTGCGGGGGGGGGGGGGGCTACATCACCCACGAAGAATGATTATGAGCAGATGAAGGAGAGAGGTGGTTAACGGAGATGAGTAATTAGAAGTACAGAGGTGGAGGACGGCAGAAAGAAGAGTGAGTGGGATGGGTGGAGGCTTGTTGGACCGTTCCGCGCTGAGGATATGGCCTGCGTTGATGTAAGTTTGCGTTGCGGAGGGCGAACAGCGGTCATAAAGCCAGTCGCGCCTTTGGCGGGGTTGATGTACATCGTCTTGCTTTTGACGAGCGCACAAAAAAGTTACTGAAACAGATTTGGAGAAGGGGTTGGTGAGAGCTGGGGGTCAAAGACAAATACGACAGGTATCGGGCTGAAATGAACACCTGCCGATAATAATGAAGCGACAACGGATTGGTAAGAAGTCTTCGCACTTGAAAGCACACATACACAGAGAGGCGCGATCAAGAAAGGGAAGGGATTCAAAGGAAAGAGGGAAGCGTATCAAACGGAGCGGCGGGGTACGCGTATGATGAAAGGGGTGGGGCGGAAAAAGACAAGAGAGAGGGGGAAGAGTCAGAGAGAGAAAAGCGAGTGCCAGGGCCGAACACTAGGCGCGTAGCGGCGAAATCTCTTCTGACGCGGACAATGCGAAGCACGCGGCAGTTCCAGGAGGTGGAGAAGTCAGCAGACAGGATAGCGCATGGTCCTGCGTGGTTTCGCGTGGGTGGGCGCACAAACACCTCCTGTAGACGGTTCTGAAAGCGAGGCCGCGAAGGCAGCCGCACGGATACGCTGGCCGACACGCTGGCACACATGGAAAAAGTAGCAGAAGGAAGCTTAATGCACAAGATGCCGTGGTGGAAAGGCAGTGAAAGAGACGGCGGTGGGAGTCGCGACTGCAAGGTCGACCGCCGCGTGAAGTTCAGCGCGCGATTGAGGGCGGCGTTCGGACGCTTTCGTTACAGAACCCCAGACCTTTTTTTGTTTAGGAATGGCCACCCCGAGCGCCACGGAAGCGAGGCACGCACCCATGACCGTTTGGCGCCCCATGAGCAAGCTCTTCTGCTTTTGCGCGCCGCAAAGAAGCGCAATTTGAGGGCACCACCCCCGCCAGCGACACAGCCCCCTGTGCGCGGAAGCTTCTTTCCGATGGCCCACGCGCCCCTTTCGCCGGAAGCGGACCCCCCTCTGGGTTGTCGGAGCGCAAAGCCGAGGCAACGCATAATCTCGAAACAATGAGGGGCGGGCGCTTTGGACGGTCTGCGCCGGCGGTGGGGACGGGTCGGGTGCCTCCCCGGGCGGGGGCGGGAATGGGCCGGGCAGACCAAACGGCTCTCAGAGAAATTGAGCATGGGGGGAAGCAAGGGCGACCTTTGCAGCGCTGGCGCCGGCAATTCCGTGACGACGTTGTTCTTCTTCCAGACCCGGGAAACACCGTAGACGCTCGGGGAACTCCTTGCAGCGGTGGTCACGCACCCACGGCGAGGCTTTTGCAAGATCGCCAGCCCCGTTTGGCGCGGGTGGGGTGGGCCGTGAACGGGGCGGGGATGGTGAAGGTGCTGAGGCATATCGTGCGCTGTGGCGTTTTGGGTGGCGGGGCTTTGGCGTCCTAAGCACGCCATTCTCTGTGAACATGCCTGCGCGGTGTTTCGGGTGGTGCTCGCATACATGGAATAGCAGTCTGGAGCGCACGAAATGGGTAGCTGAGCGCAACTGGCAGTAGAATGAGGGCTCGGCGCTGGGGCGGGGGCTGCGAGCATGTTTCTCTGCCTGGTGCGCCCTCAGTTCGCCAGCCCTTAAGTAGACACGAAGACGGTGGGGGCGGGCACGGCGTGCATCATCCCAACAGCGCGGCGTTCGACCGGGTCGTGGCCAACCTTTCTGTCCGGGGGAAAAGGGTCGCGTGCGCCGACCGGTGGCGTGCGCCAAGGCGAAAACGCACAACGGGCGTCCCACAGGCGGGGCAGACCACACGGCCGGGATGATTGGCGGGGGGTTCCGCAACGGATAGGGGCGTGTCTCAGGGGCAGCGGGTGGCGCCACCGTCCGCCCCCGGGAAGAGAAGGCCGATGCAACGGGATTCACCTTGTGGCAACGTCGGCGGATCGAATACCTGCAGTACACCTGCGGGGGGTGGGGGCACCTCCAGCGGCGGCCCGCTGGGCGGAGGTGGCTGCGGCGCTCGGGGCCCGGGTCTGGCGGGCGTACGAAGCGGAGCAGAAAACGACGGAGCGGTTCGCAGTGACGAAAGTAATTTTGGGGGAGCAAGGTGTGGACACAGAGAGGGCATTGCCGGGGGTGGGGTTTTTCGGCGGCTGGGGTAACCGTGGCGCGTGTGGCCTGATCGCGGGGTTGGGGACGGAGGGGCCACCGGTGACGGCCGAACGGCGAACGCTTCCGGCGATGCTTCTTCCCACACCGAGGGAAGCGAAGGCCTATGCGGCGGCGGTTCTGCCGCAGGGAGAAGGGCAAAAGCCGGCGCAGGGGCGGTCGTGACGGCGGCTGGGAACGGAAAGCGTTGTCGCAGGTGCGTGTCAATCAAGCGCGCGTCGACAGCGACGCGGCCGCAGGTGTGGAACGCGCGGTGGGGGCAGCGTATTCGCACCACCCCCCTCTGGGGTTGCAGAAACGGTCCGAGCACTATTGAAGAGGGGCTGACGCTGAGGAATGCGATGCGCAGCCTTCAGGTGCCTGCAAAGACTATTTCGCTGAGCGAGAACGTCGGGGTAGACGGGGCAGAAGGGCGGCGAATCGAATGGGGCGTTCGTTTCAGGGGCGTTGAAGGGGCAGCCCCGGCGAGACTTTGGGTGGGAGGTGCGGACGCGGATCAAGGGGAGGAGAGGGTTGCGGTGACAGGAAGCGGGATGTGTGTGTCGGTGGGTTTGCGGTGGGTCCACAATGGCGTCGTCAGGGGGGGGGTGTCGGCGTCTGGTCGGCACCATCGGCATCGCATATCTTCTTCAGGGTGGATCAGGCTGTGAAGCCATCGGAAGCGTCGGGGCGTGTCACATCGAAAGTGTGCCGCTACGGGCTGCCCGTGGCGAATGGGGTGGGGGCACGTGGGGTTAAACGGATTTTCTCCGAGGAGTCGCTGGCGCTGCGCGGGGAGGATCTTGTAGCACGGCGAGGTCTTGATGGACCTTCAGGCGTCGGACGATGCTGAAGATGTCCGTGGTCTAGGCTGAAACGTTCTTAGGGAGACGGCAGCCTGTTTTCGCGAGCTCGTCGACGCGGCCACGCTGAGAAATACCTGCGCGGCCAAAGGCAAACTGGAAGGAAAGTCGCATCTTGCGCTTTGCAAGGTGAAGAATGAGCCACCAGATGGGCCTGAGTGCGCCGTCCAAAGCCGTCACCGGCCCGATGTTCAGGGCCTTCATGAAAGGGAGCGAGTCTGTGAAGACCGCGGCCGCGTTCGTATGGGGGTGAAGGGTGGGCATGGGGGGGGGGGTTGGCGGGACGCGTAGGCCAGCTTCCAAGGCGACGAATTCTTCCCGGTAGCTGCGCGCGCGCTCCCCTGCTGCAACCTCGGCTTTTGCAATGCGTATGCAATGGTGTTCAAGAATTGATACCCCGCCAGAGCCGAACGTTGGCTTTAAGGCGCCGTCAGCCCAGAGCGCGTAGTCGGCGGCTTGCTTCTTGTCGGGAGGTCGTCGGCTGATGGGCAGCCTTTCAGGGTTAGGTGGAAGAAGGGGCGTTCAGCGAGTCGAAGGGAAGTCGCGGGGTGTCGACCGTCGAGCCCGTCAAAGGTGCTTTAGAAGGGCGTGGCGGCACCCACTTAGTCGTGCATCGGGTGGGGGGGGGGGAACATCTGCCGAGCGAGGTCACTCATCATACCCCCTTTTGCGGTGACGTTCAAGTGGTCTTGTGGGCATCGTGGTGGCGCCTCGGCGTCCAGCTTTTCAAATTTGGCTTTTCGGTGTAGCGCGGGGCACGTGGGGCGCCGCTTGGGATTCTGGCAACCACCCCTGCAGTATTGCGCTGGGGCTTTTTAAAGGCGCCTGCGGGTCGGGGGCTTTTCCGCGCGCCAAGCTGCGGTATCAAAGGGGCGGCGGGGGTGGGCAAAAGCTGGGTGGGGGGGGGGCGGCTTGGTTCCCCTTCCGGGCCCCAAGGAAGGCGGCGCGATGGCACGGAGCCGCAGCAGGCGCAGGCGCTCGGCGCGCAAGGCCCGATCTACGTGGGCGCCTGTCCTCCGTGCTGGCGACCCCGCTCGCTGTGAGTGTGAGCTTGCCAAGCCGCGTTAACTACAGCAGCGTGTAGTCAGTTTGGGGTTTTCTGGGTTCTATGAAGCGGTTTTTTCCCACCCCGCAAAGGCGCCCCGGGCGGCCCCGAGGGTGCGCCGAGCCACGCGTAATGGTGGCGCAATCATCGGCAAAGGGGGCGTGTTCACCCCCTAAGGGCGTATTGGGGCGCCTGCCGTGGGGGGGCTCATCGCGATGATGACGGGTAAAGGGCGGGGGACCGGTTCCCTTTGGGCACCGCGGGCCGGCGGGCGGTGCGTGGGTTGGGGCTGTGCGCCTGCGCGCCTGCGTGCGGGGGGCGCTGGCTGGGATAAAATGCAAATCCCGAAAGATCCGCCACGGGCGCGCCCCGTAGCGCCCCGGCGTGCCAGTGGGGCGGCGGTGGTCTAATGGGTGAAAACCCCGGGCTTCGCCGATCAGGGCCACGCCCGCCTTGTCCCCCGCTCTCGGGAAAGAATGCGCGACGCCAGACACAGCGCGGGGTCCCGCGTAGACCTCTGCAAGCGGAAGCCCGTCTGTTGCGGGGGTGCCCTGGGCTCAATGGGTGGTCTGGATGCATCGGGGGGTCATGCGTTCTAGGATCTTGCACGAATTTCTCGTCAGCGTAACGGGTCTGTGGGGGAGGAGGTCTTTGCGAGGTTTGCCAGCCTTCGGTGTGAGGTGAACGTGCCCAGCCTTCACGCATCGGGCACCTGACCACGGACAACCGATGGGCTTTAGAGCGTGAGCAGCGGGCAAAGCCCCACATGGGGGAGCTCACAAATTGCCCCGAAGCGCATATGAGCCGGACCGGGGGCGGGCCCGAGACGCATTTCGCGCAACGCCTTCTCGAGCTCCGCTGGGGAGAAAAGGGGGAAAGCGGTGGCGGGGGGGCGGGGTCATATGAAGGTGGGCGCGCCGACATGCCGCGCCCATTGCTTGGCGCACATCGCGGGTTGGTCGTTGGTCCGGGTCTTGGCGTTCGATGGGGCGCCGCTGACGACCATCAAAGGGAAGACCCGCGGGCGGTGGGCGTAGAAAGGCTCGGCGATGTGCCAGCTGCCAGCGGTTGTTGGCTCCAAGTGGGGGGGGGGGTCGCGTGTCTCGCAACCAGCCCATGGCGATCTTCCGGCGTCGACGGCGGCAGTGGGGCAAGCCGCCAAGCGAGGGGCAGGCCACGGCACCTGGTATTCGCTTTCCTCATCCTGGTGAACTCCGGCGCCAAAAAGAGAGTGCGCTTCGCAACCGCGCGGGGAAACATCGCGCTTGACGCCGGCACGGGTGATCTTCGCTACATCCGCGGCCAGCGTGTGCACGGGGATGCGCGTACGTAGGGGGGAAGTGCCCGCAGTGTGCGACCGGGGGCGCGGGGTTACGCGACGCCGGTGCGACCGCCTGCGCCACAGGCAATGGCGAACGATCCGGAAACGTTTTTCGCCGCGTTGGCCAAACTCTAGTCCTCAAAGCGGTGGCCTCCCAGGCGTAAGCGGCGACACGCGCAACGCAGAAACCCCAGCCAGCCCGCCTTCTTCCAGCTGTGAAGGCGGCGGGACTCGAAGGCGATCGGTCCGCCCAGGGTCTGGCCAAGCACACTGCGCTCATTTGTGCCCGTGCGCAAACGCTGTCTGGGGCGAACCGGGCCGCCCATGACCGCACCAAACATCCTCCGCCGAACCCCACGCCGGGCGCCGGAGCCGACGCACCCCAGCTTCATATCCGCACCCCGCTGCGCTAGGCGTTCGCCATGCGCCCCCGGCGACTGAGAGACGTCGGAAAGGAGACTGTTGAAGCTCGCATCCATGGAAAACATAACCAGTGCGCCGGTCGGGATCTTGGCGGACATCGGCGGCAGCACCTACGGGGTGACGTGCCGGCCTTTTGCCGCGTACGAGGCGACCATCTTCACAGTCAACTAGCCAGGCGGGGGTCAGAGTGTGGCAGACAAGCCCGAAGCCGGGCCGCAAAGCACGCGCGCCGGCGGCCACCGCGCCCCATCGCGGACGAGGATGGACACCCCGCCATCTTGGCGTGTCAGGGCATAGTGCCTAAATCCATTTTACTTTGAAAGAAGCGCACGCGTTCACAGCAAAATGTATCGCGGAAAGCACACACCACACGACGAGGTCATCGCCGAGACGCCCCGATGGTGGAGAATGCGCTTTTCTTTTGGCGTACCGCGTACACCCCGCTTCGCACCTCTTAAGATAGGCCCCAGGCTACGCTCTGCACCGCCGCGCCGCGCACAAGCGTCTGGCCGCCAAACGCGCGCGTGGGTGATGACGCCGCGCGTGGCTACGAGCGGGGGCGGGGCGGCGCATAAATGGGGGGCGGCCAAGGCCCCCATCCCGGCCATGCTGCTGAAAAAGGGTCTTTCTTCCGGGGCCGGCGCCGCGCTCGCCCGCCCCGAAAGGCATGTTCGCGGGCTTTCGGCCTCCCCCACCGGGGGGTATGGGGCCGGGACGCCGGGTTGGGGTGGCCGGCTTCATGCCGAACCCCAACCGTACCAACGCTGACGCGTTAGCGGCGAACACGCACGGAGCACCAACAACGCCCCAAAGAGAAAAATAACAGATAAGAGCGGAGTTGCGCGCACACTAGCACCAACGAGACTATTTGTCCAGCAGGCCGTTGATGCGCAAGAACGCCTTCGTGTTTGCCTTGCGGCCGGCGAACTTCTCGTACGCAACGTTCGCGTCTACCGAGCCGCACGCAGAGAGCACGCACGCACGCAGGTGGTCACCGTTCTCGCGCGCCAGCCCGCCGTTCTCCAGGAACCACTTGAACTCGTCGCAGTCCAGCACACGCGCCCACTGGTACACGTAGTAGTTCGACGCATATCCGCCAGAGAAAGTGTACATGAAGTACCCGCTGTGGTAGCGCGGCGGCACTTCGGTCATCCCAACACCAAAGGACTTCATCGCCGCCTCCTCCACCTGCGCTTGTGGTGGCGCAGCCGTTTCCTCCGCAACCAGGTGCCAGCAGAGATCGAGGTACGCCGCCTTGACCACCTCGATGGTGTGGAAGCCGCGCCGTATGTCTCGGCCGCCTTCATGCGATCCACCAGCGCCTGCGGGATCGGCTTTTTGGTTTCGTAGCGAATGGCGTAGTTCTTCAACACGGCGTTGTACATTGCCCAGTGCTCGTTGATCTGCGATGGAAACTCGAGGAAGTCACGGGCGACGCTTGTGCCGGAAAGAGTCGAGTACTTGGGGTTGCTTAGCATGCCGTGCAGTCCGTGGCCGAACTCATGGAAGAGCGTCGTCACGTCGCTGCGGCTCGGCAAGGTTGGCCTGCCTTCAGCCGGCTTCACAACGTTTAGTACAATGTGCACGGCCGGATTCTGGCCAAGGAGGGGGCTCTGGCGAGCATAGAAGGTCATCCACCAACCACCACGCTTGCTTGCGCGCGCGTAAGGGTCAAGGCGGAAAATGGCGAGTGACTCACCCATGCAGTCAAACATCTCAAACGACATCGCGTCGGGGTGGTACACCGGCAGATCCGTGCGCCGCTGCATCGTCACACCGTACAGCTTCTCCGCCGTGTAGAACACGCCACGCTCAAGCACGTTGTTCAGCTCAAAGTACGGCTTCGTTTCGTTATCGTCGAGGTCGTACCGCTGCTTGCGTACTCGCTCCGCGTAGTGCTTCCAGTCCCAGGGCGCCAGCTCGAAGTCCCCACCCTCCTCGCGAATCATCTGCTTGATGTCAGCCGCCTCCCTCTTCACCTTCGACGCCGCCGCATCGCCCATATCGCGCAGCAAGGCCTCCGCGGATGCCGGGCCGGCCATCTGGTTCTGCAGCTGCCGCTCGGAAAAGCTCTTCTTGCCGAGCGGCTTTGCCTTTCTCAGCCGCAGCTGCGCAATCTCCACGGTGATGGCGCTTGTGTCCTTCGCGTCACCGCGTCCGGCGCGCTGGGCCCTTGCCTAAAACGGGTTGTGGTGCCCCCCGCGGCCTCTCAGAGACGCTAGCGGCTGCTGCGGCGCCCGGTTTGCGTTAATAAACGCTTTCCTTCCGTATAGCAAACGTTCCTTGCCCCCTTCTTGGGGCGCGTGGCCCCTACCACGCCGAGGCCCCCAAGCCCGGGCGGCGCCACCCACAACAAGCAGCGCGGTCCCCCGTGTGTCCGTCCCCCTTCTGCAAAACCGCTCTTGGGGTTGGCGGGGCGCTCGTTCGCTTGCCTCGGCTTCTCCTTCGCTGCGTTGCCAAGGCCGGCGCCGGCCCTGCGAAACCCTTCGGCGTATTTTCAAACCAGCCGCAAGTCTTCACCAGCGAGGCTGGAACGCTCGTCGTGCACAGCCTTGATGCGGTTGTAAAAGGCGCCATCGGGGTAGATCTTGTCCGTGTGGGCGGAGAACTTTGGGGCGTGGGCCTGCTCCGGATTTTGCATTTCCGGTTTTGCGTCTGCGGGGCAGGGGTTTTGGAAGGCCAGACGTGCGCGCCCAAGCGGCGCCCCGCCCCGCCCCAGTGCCGCAACCGTGTTTTCGAGGGTGGGCTCGTCAGGTTTGGGCTTGGTCGCCTGATCTCTGCCATCTTCTCCGCCATGCCCTTCTCGAAAGCGGAAGCGTAGAGCTCCGTGGTGATCTGATCAAAGGGCGGTCGCTTTCGTGGGCCGGGGGGGGGGGCGGGCGGGCGGGCGCGCCGTACCGGGTATGTTCGTGTATGCGATGTGTGTTTGCCGGGGTTGCTTTTTTTTTTTGCCCGGGGGCAGATGGCCCGCTTCGTCCCCTGTTCGCTGCCAGGGGTGTGTCCGCGTTTTTTTTTTTGGTTGGGTTTCAAGCCTGCGGGGCGCAAGGGGAAAGGCTTGGCGGAACCATCCCGTTTGGCTCGGGGGGGGGGGTCGTGGCCGGTGGTAAGGCCTGCCGCCGTCGCCGAGTAAAAGGGCCAGGCGCCAGGGCTTTTGTGGGTGTGGTGGTGGTGGGGGGTGTCTCGGCCACGGCCCGCGCCCCCGCCACAAAAGGAACCGCGCGCAGAGCGCCGCCCCCCCCCCCCCCCAAGTCCCTTTTGCTGCGGGGCGGAAATCCAGCCTGGAAGATGTAGGGTAAAAACGTGGTGCAGTTGTAAAGGTTTCGGCTGTAAGGTTTTGCCCTCTCTTTGGTGTGGGGCCCCGGTCGGGTGGGCTCGCCCGCCGGCTTTCCGAACTTGGGGAAAAGGGTGGCGGGGGAAAAAAGGGATGTGGGTGGCGGTCTGGCGACGGCCCGCCACCGGGGCTGGGCCTCGTTTTCCCCGACGGGGTTTTCGATGGCAGGGCGTGGCGCCCCCCCCCCCCGATGCCTTTAGTCTTAGGCACTCCTCTGCCAAGTTTTTGCGGTGACAGCGGTTTTTTTTTTCCGTTTCGCGCGCTAGGTTGCCACCGTTTTCCTTTGCAGAAAACGGGCCGCAAAGGCGAAAAGGGGGGGGGGAGGCTAGGCGTTCCTTTTGGCTGCCTGGGTGGAGGGGGGCGTGCCATGGCGGCGGGTGTTTTTTTTTGCTCGACCACAGGCCCTCCGGGCTGCCAGCCTGTTCCGTTCGTCTGCTTCTCGTTGGGGCCTCTTGTTCCTCCGTCGCGCTGATCTCTCATTCCGGAAGCCTGGCCGTTGGCGCTGGGCTACCGGGGCCGGGTGCGCCTCCGAAGGTGCGTGGGTGTGGGAAAGGCAAAGGTGGCGCAAGATCACTCGTTCTGCGCGTCATTGTCGCGTGAAATCTCCTTTTTCCGTGTGGCGCTCTGTGTGCGCATCGTGCCATTAGTGATGCTGCCTTCTGGCGGCCGGCCTTTTTTTGTTTTACCGGAACAGACCCTCTCTGGAAATCGACGATTGCCTCGGAAACCGTCGCTGGGGCTTGCGGCGCTCCCTTTTGGCAGGGGAACAAAAACTCGAAACCCCGCGGCGGAAAAGGGCCGAGGGCTTAAAACGGAATAGGTGAAACTTTCTGCGCCAGGGGACTGGGGAAAAATACGTGCTGGCCAGAAGAAAAGAGCGGGCTTAGGGGGGCAGGGGTTGGCGGCGCGTATGGGTGGCGGGGGCTGCCCGGACGCCGCCTGGGGAGGGCGCGGCCCCCCCCCCTGGCGTGTCGTATGCGGGCGGAGGGTGGGGGGGGGAGGGGGCAAGAGGAGGAGGAGGAGGAGAGCACAGTCCGCAAGAAGTCGCGCAGGCAGGCGAGGGGTTGCTGTTGGATCACGGGGGACCGCGCGCACCGCGGCCCCGCCTCTGGACCCCCAGGGAAAAGGCATGGTGCGTTTTCATCGATGGCGGCCACTTGCCAAGTCCGCGCGGGGCCCAGCGGTCGCGGTCGTAAATGTGGTTGGTGGGGATACGTGGTTGGGCGAATATGGCCTGCGACGCCCTCGTCGCCGCCGCCGCCGCCCCCGCGCTCACCCCCTGGATCGGGCAGCGGTAAAAAGGGCTACGCTGGGAATACCGCCGGGTGTGCGCGGTGCCGGCCGACGGGGCGCCTTCATTCCTTTGGCCAACGAAAACAACGAGACGGACGGACGGGCGTGTGTGTGTGTGTGTGCGGGGGGATGGGGATAGCGCCGAAACAAGAGCGAGCCGCCTTGGTGGGGAGGCCTGCCGCATCCTACGGGTCACACAGCTTGAGGCAGTAGATGAAGTCGTCGGGGTGCAGCGGGAAGGAAGGCGGCGGGTTGGTGATGATGTAGCGAAAGGAAACGCTGGTGTCGTCTCTGATCATCTCGTGGAAGCGGTGGATAGCGAGCGGCAGCAGGCCGTTGTCGACGCCGAACGACGTGGCGTCTTCGTAGACGGTCCACGCCGCGTCCGGCGCCATGACGGTGACGAGCAGCGACTCAGACTTGGACGACAGCAGCTGCTCGAGCACGTCGTGCAGCTCGGGAGTGAAGTACATTTCCTGCAGGCCTGTGTCAAGCATGTGGCGGCACACGACGCAGCCAGACATGAAGCTTGGCTCCAATACCCACTCCGCCGTCTTGACGTCCTTGCCGACGGTCATGGCGGGCGCGAAAAGCGGCACCAGTTCGGCGTGATCGACTTCGACGACGATGGGGATGTCGGCGGCGCTGCCGTGCTTGTCCTCGCTGATGAGCTGGCGCACCAGCTGCATGACGAGTACGGACAGCGAGTCGCCGTGCTCGTCGCAGCGATCGCCGGCGGAGAAGATGACGACGGCGGCCGCCTTGGCAACGTTGCAGCGGCGCAGATCGGATGTGAAGAGGCCGCATCCCTGCACGACGATGAGGGACCCGGTGACGTCCTCCTCTTCCCACATGTTGTTGAGGCTGTCGTAGTTGGTGTCGTTCGCGAGCAGCACGATGTTGCTGTCGGGATCGTGCTGGCGCACCGGGCGCATGATGTCGTAGTAGTCGGCCGCCTTGGCGGTGCGCGACTCGACGGCGGCCTCGCGCGACCAGTTGGTGCGTTCGTGTGCGCTGGATAGATCGATGAAGACGTAGTGGTTGGCGAGGTGGCGCACGTCCGGCTCCACGCGCAGCACGCTGCGCGAGGCGGCGACCACCGGTGAGGACGGGCTTACCGTGGCCGGTGCGCCTACCCTGGCGCCCATGCAAGCCGGGCGGCCGCGACCCACCGCGTCCAGCAGCACTGGCGACGCCAGCGCCCCAATCAGCGCGTCTTCGTTGTCGTCGTTCTTGTCATCGTCTTCTGTGGCGATGGCGGCGCTGAGCACGAGGCTCGAGTCGTTGTGCGGCATCCGCGCCTCCGCAGCACGCTCGCATGCCACACGGTGCGGCCGCCGCGGCAGTTCCACCGCGCTGGCGCCGATAACGGTTGCTGCTGTGGCTGTGGCCGGTGCTGGTGCTGGTGCTGGCGCCGGTGCCGCCGCTGGCTTCAGCGACGTCTGGCTGGCGCGCGAGGTTGGCGCGATAGTGGTGGTCGTGGCGCTGGAGTTCCAGACAGCGCCGGCGTCTTCTCTGGCGGGGATGGGCACGACCGTGACGGCGGTGGCCTGCACGCCGGCCGGCGGTGGCGGGCGGATGGCGGGTGCGCCGGCCGCGGCGCTGCTGGTGCTGCCGCGCGTGGCGTCGTTGACGATCTCGTCCACGATGTCCTGCGCGGCGCGGCGCACGTCGCAGATGACGATGAGCTTCTTCACGCCGACCAGCGAGCCGCGTGGCGCCAGCTCGACGACACTGTCGCCGCTTCCGCTGCTGCGCACGACACCGATGAGCGTTATATCGGTGCGGTACAGCAAGCGTGCCAGGCGGACGACGGTGTAGTGGCCCCGCTGCACCGGCGGCGGCGCCGCCACCGTGTCCACGTGCTGTGCGAGTGACGCCTCGTACGTGCTCATCCAGTCCGGCTCCGCACCGAGGCCCAGTTCGATGGTCGCGGAGCCGTAGGTGAGCATGGGGCGTTTGGGCGCCCACATCTTCCGCATCGCGCGCAAGCTCGCCGCGCTGCCGCTGAGCCCGAGGAGGTCCTTGAAGTCGCGGAGCTCCCAGAGCGCCTCAGTCGTCATGGGGTCGAACATGCGCATGAGATTGGCGACAAGGGGTATCATGCCCGGCAGCACGCAGCCCAGCCCCAGCAGGTTGTGGTTCAGTCGCTCGAACTCCAGCACGATGGCGCGACTTGGCATCAAAGACTTCGTGTAGCGTGAGCGGTGCAGCAGGATGTACAGCGGAAGATCGGGGACGAGCGCGTTGACAGTCATGGTCTGCGCGGCCAGGTCGTAGTCGCTGTAATAGCTGGAGTTGGTACCCGCACCCAAGAGGAACATGGCAGAGGCACCGCGCGCGTTGCAGCGATCGAGGTCCGTCGGGACCCCCGGATCGCCGACGAGGAGGTGCACAGCGCTGCGGTACTTGGGGGAGTTGAGCAGTAGCAGCACCTGCGCGGACGGCTGCTCGCGGAGCAGCAGCACCACGCTCATGTTCAGGTAATGCCGGTCCTCAGCAAAGACGTTCTTCAGCTGCATGCGCAGCTCGTTGTAGCCGAGGTGGCCGCATATCACGACGTGGTCTGTGCGCTTGAAACACGTGGTGTAGTACGCATAGGAGAGGTGGTACACGCCGAGGTCGGCCACGTATTGCAGGATGGGCACGAAGTAGCTGAAGCCGACACCAATGAAGATGATCATGAGAAGGCGGCCTTGCACCGTGAGCGGCGTCACGTCGCCGTAGCCGATGGACGAGAAGGACAGCAGCATCATGTAGACCATGTCGAAGTACTCGACAGGGTCGCCGCAGAAGCTCTCGACGGCCTGGAGGATGCCGACGCTGATGCCGACGACGGCGATGCACTGGATCATGGAGCGCACCATCTCGAGTCGGTTCTCGGTGAAGTAGACGCTGATCTGCGGGTAGTTCAGCAGCGACAGTAGGCTTTCGTGCAGCCACCACACGCGCAGGAACATGGGTGCGTAGACGTGCGTCCAGGCCCGGTCCAGCGTGAGGAGCGCGCCGAGCGCGAGCAGCAGCATCCAGCCGCTGCTGAGGTAGTTCATGAGCGAGCGCGCGTTGAGTACGTAGTTCCACTTCTTAGCCTCCACCGCCAGCAGCGAGATCCAGCTGGCCATGAAGACGACGCTGAGCAGCACCTCGGCGATGAAGTAGCCGAGGCCCCAGTCAAACTCGCGCCAGTCCTCCGTGACGTGGCCGTTCTGCACGTGAAGGTAGATGCCGAAGGCGGCGGCCTCGAGGCCGACGTTGCACAAGAGCAGCAGGATAGACACGTGCGAGTAGCGCTGCTCGATGACGTCGAACAGCTTACGGAGGCTGTGGATGCCGAGGGCAGAGTGGTTGTAGTGATAGACCCAGCGGCTGTGCAGCGCCTCGGGCGGGATGCCGGTGGAGTGGCGCAGGTTGGCAACGTTGTTCTGCAGGTTGCGCAGCTGTGAGTGTATGGTGCCCTGCAGGTTTCGGAAGCGGCCAAGTACCGTTGTCTGCACGTCCTGGCCGAGGTTGACCATGAACACCTTCGCGTTGAGGTGCACCTGGGCGTGGGTCGCGGCGGCGGATGCCTCGACGGCTGGAATCGTCGTCGTGCTGGCGTTCGGGTCCTCGGCGGTGAAGCGCGCGGCGGCAGTGGTGGGCGTCGCTGCGTCATCTGGCGCCGGCATCACCGACGACGCGCCAGTCATCGACGACGCTTCCCTCTTCTCTCGTGATGCCACGGCTACCAGGGAAGCACGCAGGCGTGTGTATGTCGAAAAGCGCAAGATGCGCGAGGCAGCGGAGCACGGCAGTGAGGGAGAGGATGTGGGCCGTGTGCGCACTCCACGCACGCAGCGAGACGCACAGAGAAAGACTTCAGCGAGCACAAGGCACAGTGGTGACAGAAGCAGGACTGTGCACATCAACGCACGATAACACGCGGCAGTGGCGAACAGCCCGTGGGAGGGGGAGGGGGCAGCAGCCGTGCAGACCTCTTTCCCGTGCTGCACACCCTCCCGCAGAGGGAGGGGGGGGGAGGGGTTGACGAGAGTGTGCAAGAAGAGAGAGAGGGAGGGAGGGAGGGAAGATAGATGCGCAACATTATGAAGGGCAGATATGAGCATCACCGACACCGCCGCCGCCGTCGCCGCAACACAGGGAGAGAGGGAGAGGTGTGTGTGTGTGTGCGTGCGTGCAGCGGCACTTGCTCGGCCCCTTCTCTTCCCGCCTCCCTGAGCGCTTTTCATTTTTTTTTTTATTCGTTGCGGTGTTGATGTCCATCAAACGTGTACGGCCCACAGGTCGCCGCCGATGCTTTAAGGCTCCACCACCACCACCTCCTGCGCCATCCTTCTTGCCCACCACAGGGCGGTGGCGGACCGCAAGGCCCGGGTGGCCCACAGGACCGCAGGGCGCCGCACTCGGAAGGTGTGCGGCAGAGCGAGAAGAAACAGGACAAGAACAGCGCACAGGGACGCCTGTGGGGAAGGGGGCGGTGCTGCACGCGTCTGCCCACGTCCGCTCGAGACGTCGACGCGAGCCACAAGGGGGCCGTCGGACCTCCGGGGGCTAGCGCCTTGTAGCGTCGCTGCGTACTTCAGCGAGTGCCAGTGGCGCCACGCGATCACCGTGGTGGCCCGTCACGACAAGGATAGCCGGGTACTCGACGCCGACCACACGCTGAGAAGCGGGGCTGTACGGTCTTCACAACCGCGTGGGCTTCCTGCGCGTCCGGGTTACCGTAGGCGGAGACCCACGCGTGACCAGTTGTGAAGCCGTAGAACGTAAACACGCCCGGCACGCCGACCTGGCGCCCACCGCAGCGGGGAACGTCTGGTGCCATGTTCGAGGCGCAGCTCATGAGCAGGCCCACCGTTCGAGCAACCTCTAGTCGGCGTTGTGGAAGGGTTGGCCGACGCCGGAGGCACGAAGGTACCACGCTGCAGCGGCGAGGTCGCCGAGGCAATGGTGCATGATGACACGACGATCACGGCCGTACTTGCCGCCGCCGCCGCGGATGTTCGGATTGGCGAGAACGCCCGTCCATGCGCGGCAGGAGCATGAAGCGACATCGGGATGAGGACCGGCACGAGGGCGATGCTGAAGGCTGCTCCCCCTCCCCGCCTCGCTCAGCTTCCACAACTGCAAGTGCATGCGCATACCACGCACCTATGCGCACACACCAACTCGATCCTCGCCTCAGTGGCCATCACTGCGTCACAGAGCCGCACACCTTGATGACGCTCCACTTCTGCGCGCCCGCCCGCGCGGCCCTACCCTGGCGTGATGTAGAAGAGCAGGTCCGTCTGCTGGTTCACTGGCAGCGCGCGCGGCGGGTTCGTGAGCACGAAGCGCTGGCCGTCGATGGACGGGTTGCGCACGTCGACGATGCGGCGCTGCAGAGCGATGGGCAGATAGCCGAACTTGAGGCAGTAGACGACGACGTCCTCGTAGGTCTGGAGCTCTGTCTGGCACAGCGACAGCGGCAGGCGCGCGAGCGCGGGCGTGTCGGGAGCGTGGCCGCTGATGAGCACGTCCATGACGTCGATGAACTCCTCCATGAAGTAGGTGCGCTGCAGCGCGGGGAACAGCATGAGGCGGCTGACGGCGTTGCCGATGATGAAGTTTGGCTCGTACACAAAGTCGATCTCCGCCTTCGTGCGCAGGCGCGGGTCCTCGGCGTGCGGCGGGAACAGAGGCAGGTTGGCAAGGCCCTCGAGCTCGACGACGACGGGGAAGGACGGGATGCCGTGCAGGATATCGTTTATGGACAGCACGGTAAGCATGGACATGGCGCTGGTGGAGCCGGAGCGGCTGATGTCGCCGGCATAGAAGACGCAGCAGCCGGCGCAGCGCTCAAGGTTGCAGCGGCGCAGGTCGGCGGTATTGAGGCCGCAGCCGCTGATGCACTTGACAGGGTTGGCGCTGTTCTGGCGGTGCACGCTCCAGTAGTAGTCGAGGTAGGGGCCGAAGCTGACGTCGTTGGTGAGCAGCACGATGTCGTTGGCGGGGTACGCCTGACGCACTGGCATTGTGACGTGGAAGATGTCGTGCGCGACGGCGGTGTTGACAGCCTCCTGCGCGTAGCGGCTGGACTCGTCCTTGGCCTTGGCGGAGGACAGGTCGACGACGACGAAGTGGTTCTCGAGGTCGAAAGCGTCGTCGATACGCATCAGCGCCCCGCTGCGCACCGGAGGTCCGCGCATGGAGCTCGGCGGCGACGGTGCGGCAGCGACAACGCGGCTCCTCGCGTCAAACTCGTCGCCGCTGTCGTCCTCAGCGGCGATGGAGCTGCCGCTGGGATGCAACGAGACTACACTGGGGAAGGCACGCGCCAGGCCGTTGCCGTTCTCTAGCGCTGCTGCCGCACCGTGTGGTCGCACCGGCTGCGTTCTCTGCGAGTCGGTTGTCGTGGCCGTTGGCGTCGCGGGCCGCGACGCGCTGACGTGTGCGGTCTGCCTCGGCCACCGGTCCCCACGCTGCTTCGACGCACCGTTGCGGTCTCCAACATCGCCGTCGACACCGCTACTACTACTACTGCTGCTGCTGCTGAGGCTGGCGAGGAAGCGAGACCTTGCGCGTCGCCGCTTCGCACGGTCGTGCTCATCAGGGTCCGGCGCCGCAAGCATCTCCTCGCCAAAGGTCTGCTCATGGTCTCGCGCGATGGCGTCGGTGGCGTCCTGTGCCACCTTCATCGTCTTCGCGATCAGGATGAGCTTCTTCGCGTTTGGCACGAGCTCGCGAGGGTTGAGCTGCACGACGCTGCGCGCGTTGAGGATGCCGATGAGCGTGACGTCCTTCTCAAAAAAGGATCGTGCCAGCACGCGGAACTCGCGCCCGCGCAGCGCGTCCGGAATCTCTAGCCCGTACATGTCGTTGCGCAGCGAGTACTCGTACTGCTCTACCCAGTGCCGCGACAGCGTGATGTCGGACGGCAGCGACTCGTAGGTGCGCAGCAGGTTGACGATGAGCGGCACGACGCCGGGATGCGCCATGGACAGCCCCAACAGGTGGTGCAGTATGCGCTCCACCTCCAGCACGCTCGCCGCGTACGGGCTGATCTGCTTCACCGTGCAGTTGCGGTGCAGCAGCAGGTGCTGCGGCAGGTTCCGGTCGTACAGGCTCACCGCCACGGACTGCGCAATGATGGTGTAGTCCTGGTAGTAGGCGGTCGAGCGCGAGTCGCCGAACAGAAAAATGGCGTCGGCGTCGCGTGCCTTGGCGCGGTCGAGGTCCTTCGGCTTCGCGGGGTCGCCCACCATGAGCGTCACGCGGCCCTTCAGCCACGGCAGGTTCGCCGTCAGCCGCACCTCCGGCGAGTGCTCCTCCGGCGCCATGAGCACGATGCATGTGTCAAGGTACTTGCGCCAGCCCGCGTAGAAGTTCCTAAGCAGCAGCTCGACGGAGAGGTCGCTGAACTGCCCGCAGATGATCACATGCGGGTGCTTCCAGCCGCGGCGCAGCCACGACGCAGAGCCGCCGCCGCCGAAGGTGTTGTGGAGCTGGCTGCGTTCGGCAATCACAGCGAGTCGCTGGAACAGTGGAAGGAAGAAGCAGATGCCGATGACGATGAACGCGATCATGAAGATGCGCGCTGGTGTCGTGGAGGCAGTGACGTCGCCGAAGCCGATCGTGGCGAAGGCGGCGATAATAAGATACAAGGAGTCGTACAAGTCCACGTACTCCCCTGAGCAGGACTCCACGATCTGGTGCGTGCCAACGCATGTGCACATGACCGCGAACAGCCGAATAAAGTAGCGGACCATCTCTCGCCACACCTCCGGAGTGTGGCGTGCGATCTGCGGGTAGTCGATGAGCACGCTGAGGCAGTCACAAAGCCACCACACGCGGAGGTACATGGGCACCCAGACGGAGCGCCAGCTCGAGTCCTTGAGCGCGCCGATGCCGATCACGATCATGGGAATGCTCGTCATGGCGTTCACCAGCGACAGCCACGAGATCAGGTACGCCTTCTTGTCAGGCTCGAAGAAGAACAGCCCCACCCACGCCAGAAAGAAGATGATGCTCAGCACCAACTCGACGATGAAGACCGGCAGGTCCCACGCGAACTCGGTCACCGACGTTGCAGCAGCCACCTGCGATGTCCACACGTAGAAGGCAACGGAGACGACCTCCATGGTGGTGTGCGCGAGCAGGCCGAAGACCGACACGTTGGTGTGGCGCTGGTCGAGGAACTCAACAAAATTACGCAGCGAGCGGAAGCGCTGCGCCGAGTGCGCGTAGTGCTCGTCCATGAATACCGGTGGCCGGTCGCTGCGGCGCCCCAGCCGCATCCGCACAGGCCACAGCGACATGCGCTTGTCCATGATAGCGGCCTTGGACCTCAAGCGAGACGCGTGCGTGTGGGGTGGGAGCGCGGAGGTGGTGGGGGCGGCGGCGGCGTCGTCAGCGCACACCAGCGCGCAGGCGGAGAGAGTCACCGTGTTACACTTAGACAACGACTTGATTACTCACAGACACCCCCCCCCCCGCCCGTCCCGAGGGACACGGACTCAGAGAGCTGACGACGACGACGCTGGCGAGGGTCGGCGGTGCGGTGCACGAGCGGTGCAGGGGCGCCCTGATGACCGAACCGGAGGAGGGAACAGACAGGCAAACTCGAGAGGCGCTGCTCGCCCTCACCAGGCCTGTCAGAGGGCGAGACCGACGACGACAGACGCCAGCGGAGAGGAGAGAAAAGGGAAAGACACGAACGCCCAAATAAAAAGCAAAGAACGGCACGCGGGTCGGCGCCGCCGTACGCGAGCAGGACGAGGCGTCCGTCTCAAGACGCCCCCGGTGGAGGAGAAGCGAGCGGATCCGAGCGCCGGGGCGCGTACCCAAGACGGAGACAGAAAAGAACGAAAACAGGGGAGGGGGAGGACAACGCCGCAAGTAAGCCGAAAACGTCGCCCGCCGTGATAAGCCAGTAAAGTGAAGAGTGAGAGGAGAGAAGCCGTGGAGGAGGACTGCAAGACTGGCGGTGGTACCGAGTGTGCGTGTGTGTGTGTGCGTCACATGAGGAAAGCCAGACGGACACACGCACGTACACGCACACGCACAGCAGAGAGGGGAGGGAGGGGGAGGGTAGATGGACGTGGTGGTGGCGTCCAGAGAGCGAGAGCCACAACGCAAACAAAAATTAGCGTGATGACAGGAACGTACAGAGAAGCGCACGCGCACACGCACGCACACACACGCACACACCCATAGAAGGACGCACTGGCAATCACGCTTACGAAGTTAAGAGCCTCGAATCGCTGCACCTGTGAGAGCACGCACACACACACACACACACACACGCATGCGTGCATCCATGCAGTAACGTGTATATACACGCGTATGTATAGATATATGTGTGTGTTGTGTGGACGACAATCATGACAGTGACGTCGACGACGGCGCGCACAGGCGTATGCACCGTAGGATGGCCGCAACAGGCAAAAAAGAGGAGGAGGAGGAGGAGGAGGAGTGGAGCTGCAGCAATCGTGCTCATCTGTGTGCGGCACAATACACATGGCGGAGGGAGGGAGAGGTGGCCAGAGCTGCTGCGCGGCTTGGGGTGGAGCGGGCTCTGGACACACGCGCGCAACTGCGCGCGTGAGGTGACGGTTGCGAGGGTGTCCGTGTTCGCTTTTGTACAGGTGCGTTACTCATTGCGCCATTCAGCAAGAAGAAGAGCAAGACGTGCCGACAGGACCTCTCTTACGATGCCGGCCGCGCACCACATATCATCGTCGCCACCACCGCCTTCCCCTCTCCGGCACGGGCGTGCGTGACTACCGCGCTTGCGGTTTGAGCGGTGACGTCGTTGACCTCTTCGTCGTCGTCTTCTTTCGGGCCGACAGTATCGGCTGCCGCTGTTTCGGCGACAACACGTCTGCAGACGCCACAGCCGCGGCGGCGGCAGGCGGTGCTGCAGACATCGCTGAGTCTTGGCCAGGGCAGCGATCATGGGCACGGCTGATGAGGTCTTCATCCGTCGGCGTAGTAGCGTACCGCGAGGGCGGTGGCGCCGATAAAAACGGCTGCTGCGTCGGACTGCCGTCTCTCTCGCTCTGCGCTTTTGAAGCCTCCTTCGCGGGTGCCGGCCGCAGCATCCCGACCGCGTCCGCCTCCAAGACGACGTTCTCCACGGACTGCTTCGATATCATGTCGTAGCTGCTGTGCAGCGCGTAGTGCCCCTGCACGCGCAGGAGGTCGCCCTCCTGCACCTTGAAGAGGAGCGGCGCGGTGGCGGGAGGAGGGGGTGCTGCCGCGCTGCCCGCGCCATCGTCATCGCCGTAGCGGTGGTACGGCTGCCAGGCGACGTAGCGGACCAGGAGGTGCGACCGGTACATCTTCAGCTGACCAGGGCGGCGCTCCCGGTACCCGTGCGCCTCTAGCACAAACTGCAGGACGCGCGGCCCCGCAGCAGGACTATCAGATGCGGAAGCAGGGGTGGCCCCGCGCAGGGTCCCGACTTCCACTGGACCGCGCACGGTGCCGACGCAGCTCACAAATGATACGCCGGTGCCGAGCCCCCGTCCGCTGTGCCGCCACGCCCGCTCTACCGCCTCGTCGATCTCCATCAAGCGCCCGGTCAGCACCGCGCTGGGGTAGGCGCTGGCCGCATCGACGGCGAGCTCCGCTGTGGCAGCGGTGCCGCTGCCCTCGCGCAGCTGCCTCACGCGTGCCTGCACGCGGGCAAGCTCCTGCTGTAGCCGCGCGTTGCGCGCGGCGATCTGAGCTCGAGCCACCTCGCTCGCAGACGCGACTTGCACACCGTGGCGAGTGGCGCGATGGCGGGCAAGGTTTGGCTCACACAGGAAGCGTTTGCCACACTCGGGGCAGACGTGGCGCTCTCGCCGTGCAGGTGCTGACGCGGACGGCGTCGGGGTTGTGACGCTAACGGATGCGGCAGCCGCACCGGCAGACGCTGGCGATGGTGGTGCTAACAAAATGGACCTGCACCCGTTGCCGCTGTTACAGCGCGCCCGCAAGCCAGAGGGTCGACGGTAGAGAAAGGGCAACGAGTGTGGCGCGGCGCTGAGGCGGCGCGAGTTGGTCAATGCAATGGCCGACAGCACCGCCACGGGTGCGAGTCTCGGCCTGTCGTCCTGATGCGACTCGACAACAGTAGCAGCGCTGCGCAGGGACAACGACGACGCTGTGGGCAAGGGCAGCGCAAGCGCCAAGCACCACCTCGCCGCGGCCGATGGGATGGAAGCGGCACGCGACATGAGCAGGTCGGGGTGACGGGAGAGGAGCATACTTTGCCGAATGTATGAAGCACGCAGAAAGGAATGCGGAGGAGGATGCGTGGACGGTTGCGCCTCCGGTCACGTGCGCCTTCGTGGGTTGAGCCGACGTGGGTGCGGGAGAGGAGCGGGGAGGGGAAGCGGGTGAAGTATGACGAGGGCGGTGGCGCATGGCATATATATATATATACACACACACAGGCAGATTGGAGGTCTTCTTGCAGGCCTCCCGCTTTCTCTTCGCTGCCGTTGTTCTTGTCTGCACACCCGTCACAGCGCGAGGCACAACAACGTACCAGCTGCGGCACCCACCATGCGCGCCACCAAGACCGACAACGCAGCATGACAGCCGAGAGTAGACAGTGGTACACACAGATATCTACATCTATATATATATATATATATGTATAGATGTAGATATGCGGATGAGAGGGGGGAAGAGCACGTGCCCACGCAACGGACGTCATCGCGGCGCAGTTCCTGGACGTGGAGAGCCAGGAATGAAGTGAAGGAGGGGAAGAGGGAAGGCAGCCTTGGGGGCTGAGCAGCCCCACGCTCGTCTTGTACCGTCCAGTTCACACGCCCCCACATCCCAACATCGCTTCTGGACTTGCCCCCTCGCCAAAGGCCAGGCTGCAGCTGACAGCGAAGAGAGGCGTATGTTGTGTGTGTGTGTGGGTCAGTGGGCGTCATGTACGGCGGAGCGTGCCTGCGCACGCGCCCCGCTCCGTCCCTCACGCATGCGCATCGGGCAGACACGCGCACGCTTGTGTGCGCGTGTGCCTTGTAGAGGAGGTGGCGCCGAGGAGACGAGGGCACGGGCAGAACCCCCCCCCCCCCAGAAGAAGCGTTCTC
>NC_018228.1:253145-254550 GCF_000227135.1 Leishmania donovani | reverse complement strand
GTGGGTCAGTGGGCGTCATGTACGGCGGAGCGTGCCTGCGCACGCGCCCCGCTCCGTCCCTCACGCATGCGCATCGGGCAGACACGCGCACGCTTGTGTGCGCGTGTGCCTTGTAGAGGAGGTGGCGCCGAGGAGACGAGGGCACGGGCAGAACCCCCCCCCCCCCAGAAGAAGCGTTCTCTCTATAGAGGGAGAACTAGAAGGGAGAGCGCGCGGGCAACAGGAGACGCTGATGATCATGATGTTGACGTTGCTCTGAGTGACGGGTCGGCGCAGAGGCACACGGGGGCCATCGAGAAGTACACACGCCGTCGCGGAGCGCGCAGGGGGCCGGAGGGAAGATAGAGAGGAAGGAGCACACGCTCCCGTAAGAAGAAGAGGGCTACACCGCCGTTGCCGCTGTCCTCGACGACGCGTTCGATGGCTTCTGCTTGTCGCCGTCGCCGTTGCCCTTGACGCACTTGGATGCTGTGTTCTGCTGGTATGTGCACACGGCGTCGTACAACGTCTTGGCGACGAAGAGCACCAGACCAACGCGGATCGCAATGGTGAAAGGGCAGACCATGTTGCCTCACTTGCCTGTGCGCGTGTGTACCAAACTCGTGGTCGTGCTTTTGATAAATCACGGCAGCTTAGGTAGAGGGGGGAGAGAGAGAGAGTCGGCTGATCAGCCGGAGTTGTGCCAAGAGCGGAGGAGATGAATGCCGATGCCAAAAGTAAAACACACGCACGCATGCAGGCCGACACACACACACACACACACACACACAGAGATAGAGAGAGGTGAGGGAGAAGGGGCGATGGTGGGCAACGATGTTGCACGTACGCGGCGTATGTGCGTTGCACGCTTGTGTGCTCTATGAGGCTAGTGCGAGAGCGACCAGCAGCGGCAGCAGCAGCAGCAGCACACACACTTCGACAAGATGCACATGTGTCAGAGGGTCCCCTCACTGCCACTGCAGCCTCCCCCTTTCTCTCGCCTGATGGAGCGGAGGAGTAGGGTGGGGCGCGGAGAGCGGAGGATCACATCCTTCGTACAGCCTCCTCTTCCCCGCGTGCTCGCACGATCTCGGCCACCACCGCCGTCGTCGCCGCGACTGCCCGCCAGTAACCCCACAGAAGTGAGGAGGGCCACGCCTTGCCCTTATCACGGTTACTTTACCCCCTTCTTGCTTCTTGATGGCGCTTGGCTGCACGACCGGCATCTGCACACCCCGACCCGAAATCAGGACAACGCTGCACGAGACCCAAAGCAGCGCCACAGAACACGAGAGGAAGAGAAAAGGAAGGAAGCACGGGAGAGAGAGAGGGGGCAGCGGGGCAGGCACACACGTGCGCATGCGCGTGATGATGCCCCCCCCCCCACCACACACACACACACACACACACACAACACACACACACA
>NC_018228.1:250108-253046 GCF_000227135.1 Leishmania donovani | reverse complement strand
CCCCCACACACACACACACACACATACACACAAACACACACGCACACGCACACGCACGCAAGGTGCCAACAGTCCTATCCGTGGTGTATTTCGCCACCGTCGGAACCCTGGCCATACGCCATGGTAATCTGCCGAGTGCGCCACGCTTCGCGCGGGCGGTCCCGCTGCGATAGGAAGCTGTCCTTCGCCCACAAGAGGCGCATCTGCTCGCCGCGCTTCACCGGATCCGCCTTGCGCCGCAGCGTGCGCCCCTCCGGGTCGAGGTAGGACACCTGCCCTCCCACGGTGTTGCAGGAGCTCGGCCGAGGGCACTGATAGTAGTTGTGGTAGCTCCCCAGGCTTGTGGCCGGCGCGGCGCCTGTGAGGACTGTCGTCGACGTCGACGACGATGATGTGCGAGCGACGGGTGCCATCGCGACCAACGTGCCGGTTCCCGGTGGCGTACGCGTCGTGGGAAAGAAACGGAAGCGCTGATCGCCCGTCGCGTCGAAGACGATGTTCGCCGCACGACGGTGATGGGCGGCCATGACCGTCACCTGCGCGTCACCAGAGGCAGCTGCCCCTGTGCCAACAGCATCGCCGCCACCACGTATGCGTTGCGCGTGTGGCACGGCCGCAGCAGAGCTACGCCGCCGCTGCGGCTGCTTTCCAGCTCTCTCGCCCGCTGCTCCTCGCAAACTTGCTGCCTTCATTTGAGAGGCATGCGGGGCGTCACGGCTGTGGCTGTGTAGTGTCCCGGACCCGTGCACCGCTGGTGAGACAGGCGGCTGCCGTTGCTGCTGCGCCTGAGGGGCGCTGGAAGAGGGCCGCAAGCACAGCTTTTCCAGCTCCCGCTCGCGTAGGTGGATGTAGCGCTGCAGGCGCAACGACGGCTCGAGGTGTTGGAGAAGGCCGCTGGACTCGGTCGGGTAATCCTCCTGCTGTTGTTGCTGCTGTTTGGGTGGCGATACTGGTGGCGGGGCCATGGCTGCACCGTGGGTGTTGTGGTAGTACACCGCCCCATGCCCCTCTTCAAGAGTATTTTCCTGCACGACGCGCCGCGAGGGGTACGTTGCGGACGGAGTCGGTGCCGTATCGCGGTGTCTGGCAGCTGCGTTGCCATCATCATCGTCCTGGTTCGCAGCAAGCTGCGCGAAGACGCGCTCGATGTCGTACCAGGAGGGGTTCGGGTATCCGGCTTCCGCCAACGCTGCTCGTACTCTCGCGACATCTGCGTCGCTATGGTGAGAGGCGCGGGCGCTACCAGGCGGCGTGGCCGTAGACGATGTGATGCCGCGCCGCTGCTGTGGCAGTTGGCGTAGTCCTTGGTCGGAGAATGACGAAGCTGCGGCAGCTGGGGTGGTATGCCTTGCCGCGCTGTCTGAACCTTCCGTGTCCACGCGCGAGTCACGCTCTGAGCGGTGGTGGGACGACGCAGGGGCCGTGGCACGATCAACTGCGGTGCCCTTCATGCCACCGCGACGCGCATCTACAACGCTACCGGCGCTACTGCTGCTGCTGCTCGTCGCTGCTGCCGCTGGTGCTGCGGGAACACCGCTCGCACCTCGCGTGCGAGCCTTTGGCGGCCGGTGCATACGTACAGAGTGGGCAGATGACGACGACGTCGATCCTGTAGAGGGGGCGACGGCGGCTGCGGTGTGGAGAGATGGCACCGTATGCGTGAACATGCGCGACGGAGGGAACGGTGTGTGTGTGTGTGTGTGTGTGTGTGTGGTTGCTGGGCAGTGCACACGTATAAACCGCAAAGGAAGGGGGCCAGAGACGGAGTTCGGCACGACAGCCGCCGCTGCTGCTGATGACGTGCGTCTTCTGTATGTGTCTATGTTGTTCTGTGTTTGCGCGTGTATGCATATATGTGTGTATGTGCGAGCGCCCGTCTCTGTCACCCCGCCGGAGCGTCAACAGCGGTGCTGCAAGCGCGCGCGTGAGAGACAGGGAGAAGACTTACAAGCCAGCCGGCAGGGAGAGACCCGTCAGCGGAGTTACAGAAGGCGGTACAGAGTCGTGCGAAGATGAACGGGAATGGGCGGAAAGAGGGGGAGAGAGAGAGAGACGGAGGGTGCTATCCCTGCCATGGCAAAAACGGCCCCGCCCCTCCATCCTTTCAGCCTTCCCCCCCTCTCACCCCTTCCCTCTCCCGCCCCGTGCTACTCAAAAAAACACATCACCGTTGCCGCGTGATGTGCCGGGCGCAGCGTGGGAGGCGCACTGAAGCGAGAGGGAGGTCTTTAAGTGTATATATATATATGTATGCATGCACATGCATACAGGTTTACCCCGTATCTGTACATCGGCCGATGTATGCGTGTTTTCTTTCCGTTTAGACAGGCAGACAAGGGCACACAGTTACCACAAGGAAGGGTCGGTGCGTGGGTGTGGGTGGGCGTGTCCGTGAGACAGGGAGGGCATATATATATATATATATGTGTGCATATACGCACACCGGTGCATGATTCAGACATACCTCTCCTCCTCACGCTCACCCTCAGCCTCACCCCCCCTCCCCCACGACGCCTGGACACGTGCCCCACAACCCCCACCCTCTCTCGCTCCCCCTAAATACAGATAAAAACACACGCGCCACTTTCATGCTCCATCTTACCTTCTTTGTTTTTGTATAGGAGAGGGGAGGGGGAGGGAGGGGAGGGATACGACCGCGTATACGCACGCATGAGCGAGCACAGGAATTCCACGTAGCCCCCCCCTCTCCCTCTCCCTCTCCCTCCCCTCCCCTCCCCTCCCCCGTCCCTCTCTGTGTGTGCGTGTGCACGCATCGCCTTAGATGTGTCGAAGTAGAATAGAGAGAGGCAGAAATTCGTTTCTTCTTGTCGCCACGCCTTTCGCTTCTTCATGTAATGTATAACCGGCCCTCCCCTCCCTTCCCGCCCCTCCCACCCACTGCCTCCCCCGTCCCGCCGCCCCTGGCACCCGTCGGCGG
>NC_018228.1:249095-250009 GCF_000227135.1 Leishmania donovani | reverse complement strand
TAACCGGCCCCTCCCCCTCCCCTTCCCCGCCCCTCCCAGCCGCCACACCGCCGCCCCTCTCGCTTCGGTGTGGCGGCACTTGGGTCCTCCTTCCGCCACGCACGTGATGCACACACGCGCACGGAGACAGGCAACGGGCACAGACATAGAAGGGTACCAACCCAACAGAAAAAAAAAAGAGGATGGCGGACAGGCAAGGAGGAACGCCGAGGAGGGGGTGGGGGCGGCATGGATGGATATATGGAAACAACGGCAGTTCACGCCTACAAGATAGAGAACACCCATACTGACAACACCCACGCCTTACATATATAGATAGATACATACAGGTACACATACGCACGTGCACGAGCATCTATGTAGACCCCTGCCTAGTAGAATGAGGCGCCTACATGCATCTCTCTCCCTCTTCCACACCCACGCGCACACGCAAGCGGTCTGCGTCTGAGTGTGGGCTCCCTGGTCAGGAAGGCACTTTATGGCAGTTATATATGCACATATGCGTCTGTGCGTATCTCCCTACCCATGGGCACGACCCGCCTCGTCGTCTCGCTTTTCCCATGCTGCAAGCACCACCACCGCTCACCTCTCTGCGCGTCGGTCTCGGCCGCTTCCGCACAGCTCGGCCCACCAACGACAGAGATCGCGCTGCGCCCCTCCCTCGCTTCATGGCGCTTCCGACACCGTGCGATCACATACCCCCCCCCCCAAATCCAACAACGAAACGCTTGCTTGCAGCACCACGCCCGACATATACAGACACATACGCGCCCCTCAGCATAACCGCCAGCGGACGCACGCTCACCGGAGACGAGTCGTTCCCTGAGCTCCTCCTCAGCCCTCGTCATCCTTCGCGAGGCGATGTGCGTCCTTTCTTCTTCGCGAAGAGGAAGGGGGTGTGGGTGGTGGGGGAT
>NC_018228.1:245792-247908 GCF_000227135.1 Leishmania donovani | reverse complement strand
CCTGGTCCTGGGGGGCGATCTTATCATTCTGCGCCATGATGGAGGACGACAGGGGGTGCTTGATGGGTGAGGAGGGGGAGGGGCGTCACAAGCAACGAAAATGTAAAACAAAAAAAGAGGGCTCTTCAGAAGGCGGAAATCAACTGCACGTCCGCGCACGCGTTCACCCGTGTGTGCGTGTGCGCGCGACACAGACAAGCGCACAGAGAGAATGAGAGAGAGAGAGAGGCAGAGAGGAGGAGAGAGGGAGAAGGTAGGGATGGGGACGAAGGAGAAGGGTACATTCAAGAGCGGGGCCCAAGAAAGAGCTCGATGAGGCGAGGTGTGGATGGAGGACGTTGATGGTGCTCTGCAAACCACGCACACACACACATATATGTATACATGTATGTATGTGTATTCGCAAGCAAATCACAAGCGTGCGCGCACGTGTGCTGCCTTTTTTTCCTTTACAGAATCGACTGCATTTTTTTTTTGGGAGCTTTTAGATACTGCTGGATTACGTTGAGCGACTCTTCGCACGTCTGTGCGCGCGTGCCTGCGTATGCGCGTGCTTTTGTAGCAGGCTGAGGTCGCTCGCCCTACTCCCTCTTCCTCTGCTTCCTTCCCGAGCCCGTTTCTTCTTCCGCCGTTGATGATGATACCCGGATATCATCGTGAGGGCACGAGAGGAGGCATGGAGGGATGGAGGGGTGTTGTGAGGAGGAGGAGGAGGGGGGCGAAGTGGCAAATACACTTTTTTCTTAGCGCTTCTCTTTATGACTGGGCCGAGAAGAGCGAGAAGAGGGAAACGAAGGAGGATGGAGGGACGGGAGGGGGGGAGGCTGGCTGGCTGGCTGGCGTTGATCAACACACACACAGACAGACAGACAGACAGACACGGGGCAGATGGAGCACGGAAGCGAGAGAAGGGTGGTGGTGGCAATAGTGGATGCGGCTCAGCAGCCGTCTCCATTTATGTATGTTAGACTCTTGCACAATTTTCTTTCTCTCCTCTCTCTTCGTGTCTGTTGTCTGTGCGTGCATCTTGCTGCCTTTTTCGTGCGCATGAATGTATGCATGTGCGTGTGTGTGTGTGTGTGTGCGCGCGGTATGGCCCCTACCTCGCTCGTGCTCGCTTACACCACCGTATCCTTTCCCTTCTTCCGATCTCACACTACCACCACCACCACCGCCGCCGCCGCCGCCACCTTCCTCCGCTCATTGGATTGCTTGCTTCTTTCCTTGTTACGAAAACCTAAAACCTATATATATATATATATATGTGTGTGTACGTATACGTATCCATGGACACGTGATCTGTATGTACATGTACACACACACACACACACACACACACACCTACATGGATACGTATACGTACACATATATATATATATATATATATTCTATATAATATATTTATATATACACACAGGTCCTTTTTTTTTTCGCCCCTTCACCGGTGCTGTTAGCTGCGTTTTATGGTCGACCCCTCTCTCCCCCGTCGCCTTCCTCGGGGGTGGGGGCGGCGCGTGATCGCACGTACGCCCGACGGCGGGCCCCGTCATAATCGTCGCATCATCGCCAAAGGCATCCACACGCGCACACACCTACAAAATCAAACACCATAACGCCCGCGGATGCGTGCGCAGCGGTGCGTCGGAGAGATCGAGGGAGGGAAATGGGAGGGAACACACACACACACACAAGGAAGGAGGTGGGTGGGATGGGGATGGGGCGGAGGCAGACGCACGTTCTACGCCAGACAAACATCAACAAGCCGGCCGGCACGTTGGCAGGTTGTGTTTGTGTTGTTTGGGGCGCGTCCGATACGGAGCGAGGGGGCGCGTGTGTGGTCCACAGAAAGCCGTCAGGAGATTCGGGGTATGGGAGAGAAGGCGCACGAGAGGGCACGGGACTATCGGGGTGCTGGGTGGGTGTCGAGTGCCCAGGTCGACCTTCCGGCGGTGCGCTCGCGCGATGGCGTCGCCTCCCCCTCCCCTGCCCACCGACGACGAGTCGTTCCCTGAGCTCCTCCTCAGCCCTCGTCATCCTTCGCGAGGCGATGTGCGTCCTTTCTTCTTCGCGAAGAGGAAGGGGGTGTGGGTGGTGGGGGATGGGGATGAACGAGGGG
>NC_018228.1:225669-243644 GCF_000227135.1 Leishmania donovani | reverse complement strand
AACTGCACGTCCGCGCACGCGTTCACCCGTGTGTGCGTGTGCGCGCGACACAGACAAGCGCACAGAGAGAATGAGAGAGAGAGAGAGGCAGAGAGGAGGAGAGAGGGAGAAGGTAGGGATGGGGACGAAGGAGAAGGCTGAGGAGGGGGTGGGGGTGGGGTCGGCGGCGGTGTGCACGCCGTGAAGAGGGGCTGTCACCGGCGAGGGACACAAACGTGCACGCAGTCCTTTGCGCAGGAGTGGATTGTCTGTCTGTGTGTGCGTGTGCGTCGAGGGACAGCGGGGCGATACAAGTATGTAGGTATGTGTGTATAGGCGTAGAGATGTACGCCTTCCGTTGCCTTCGTTCCCGCGCTTGAAGCGTTGCGCTCGTCAACGTGGGCCAGCGCGGCACCGTGATGAAGTCTTCAGCTTATCGCGGGAACGAAAAGGCTGAGAAGCCGCCAAGGTCATTCGCGCTGGTGGAGAGTGGGCGCCTTTCCGCCTTTCCACCACGGCAGCAACGGCAGGAACAACTACCACGATCAGCGGGCGGTGCCGGCGCCTCTCGTGGCGCGACCGCCGATCGATGGCGATGCCACGTGCAAGTGCGCGCCCAATGCGCCTCCTCGGCGTACCCAAGAACAAGGGTCAACCTCGTCGCACGGTGGAGCACGGCGAACAGTGCCACCGCTGACGGCGGTGTCGTCTGCGTGCATGAGCTCCGTTTCTTTCTGCTCTTCTTTGCGTCTGGCAGCACTGGACTGCCGTCTCAGCACGGCGCCTCGACCGGCTGCAGTCCGCCATCGTCGAGGAGCTGGTGAATGTAGCAGCGACACGCATGCTCCACCTCCGTGACGATGCGCGTCTCTTCGTGCGAGCGCAGATCTGGGTGCACGTCGGAGATATAGCGCTCCAGCATCGCTGCCCTTCCCACCATCTCCGCCGTCGCCGGTGGGTCCGCCGTCGCCTCGTCGGTGATGCGCTGGATCACCACTGGCAGCTCCGCGACGCTGCGGGCGCCAAACCGGGGCACACAGAAGGCGCTCGTCGCCATGGTAACGGATGCGTCAGCGCCTTTAGTGTGCTCCTCACCGGAGAAGATGATGACGTGCTGGAACGTGTTTGATGCTGCCGGGCGCGGCGCCGCGGGCGAGGAGGGGATAGACGAAGATGCGCCCTCGTCAGCCAGCGGTGCCGCTGCTGATGCGCCCTGCTGCAGGCAGACGCTGCTGTACGTTGTGACGACGTTGTAGTCCCCAAAGAAATGCCGCGACCGCGGCGCTGGTGTCCCACGCAGGCTCGACAAGGGCTGCGACAGCGTCATCTGCACGGAGGCGAAGGCATGGAAAACGTTGCCGCTGCCCATCAACAGCCACGTCGTCGACGCCGCCGCCGCCGCCGCCGCCGCCGACGCCGACGACAATGACGCCAAGGTGGCGGCCGCGACAGCGCAGTGCACACGAGCGTAGGAATGGAAGTGGTTGTGACTTCCAATGTGCAGTGCCACCGCCGCCCTCGCGGATGGCGAGGGCGGCGCTTCGCCCACGTGTCGCTGATCGGCGGCATCAGCGGCACCGTCGCAGATGAGCTCGGCAAAGTCCTCGAAGAGGCAGAACGGCTCGACGTGAAGCCGATAGCCGCGTGGGACACGAATGCGCGCGTGCGGCAGCACCACGCAGCCCTCGCCGAACCGCACGTCACCGTCAACGACGGCGGAGAGACTTTGATAGTAGTAGGTCGGCTCCCGACGTCGGGAGCCGCGCGGTGCCGCACCGGCGGAGGTCGTCGCTCCCGCCGACATTATGCAAGACACGACTGGCACGAGAAGGATGAGGGATACGCCTCCTCCACAAACGGAGGGGTGTATGCGTCCCGGAGGATGGCGGAGAGGCATGGAAGGGGAGGGGGATGTGGTGGGAGGGGTCGAGAGCGCGGGCGAGGGTGCTGCTGGCAGTGGCGTGACAACTATGTCCACGCCACAGCTGCCTGCGGCTGCAGCCATGGCTGACGAGCGCATGAGGAGACAACGAGAAAGCGGCCGTGCCGGCACGTCGCCTTCCGGGGTGTGCTGCACAGCTGCACATGCCCCCATCGCACCGGCTCGCCATTGTGCGTGCGTTTGGTTTTCCTTTCTTGGGGGCGCGTGCCACTGTGGCGCGGCCGTGATATAGCCGGCGATGCGCGCCACGGATGGGCGGGAGGAGGGGGCCACCAGGGTCGGCGAAAGCAGGCGCGCGAGGTCCGTCATGGGAGGGGGTGTGGGTGGTGAGCACCCCCTCCCCAAAACATGGCCTACGCGCGTTGGGGCGCCTCCGTGGAGACGCGGTCGACGTCATCCTTTCGTTTCTGTTGCTGGGAGTTGGCGGAGTGCAACCGTTACAGCCGCCGCTCTTCCCCGTCGGAGTCGCCACCGCCCTCCTTCTCCGCCACCACGTCGCTCTCACTCGCGTCCGCCACGACGCCGCTGTACTTGACAAGCCACTTGTCGTCGAGAAGCTCGGCCGCCGTGGCCCGCCGCGCCGGATCCCATTGGAGACAGCGGCGGAGGAACACCTCGAAGTCCGCCGCCTCCTCCGCGGAGCCGAGCTTCTCGCGCAGGATCGCCTGCACATCTTGCCAGGCTGGTGTCCTGATGGGGTAGTTCATCGTATCCTGTGGGTCGCGCCGCGCCTGGGCCGATGCGACGTGCTGCCCTACCGAGGCAGCGAAGGGTGCGCCGGGGGGGTCGGTGTCCAGCGACGCAGCCACGCCGCTGACGCTTTCGGGCAGAGGCGGGCTCTGCTGCCGATCAGCGCCAGAACCCACAGCGACGCTCGCCCCGGACACCCGACTTGCCGCCGCCCAGTGCGTCAACTCTAGCTGGCGGTACGGGTCTGCCAAACGCATGCCGGCCTCCTCGGCCTCGCCGCGTTCCCAGAAGCGGAAGTTGCCGTGCTCGTCGAAGAAGTCGTCGATGAAGAGCCCGATCGGCTGCTGACGCAAGAAGCTCACCGGCGGTGGCCCGAGAAGCCGCATGATTGCCTTTAGGTGAAAGACGTCCAGGTCCTGCTCCGTGTCCTCGAGGTAGACGGGCCGCCCGTCCCACTTGTTAAGGCGCTGCTGCGTATCTTCGTCGTCGTCGCGGCTGTGGTCCTTCGCATCATGGGCGCCGCCGCCGTCGTCGTCGGGGGCGCGACACCCCTTCCTTCCGTGTCGCTGCTGCTGTTGCCACGACAGTGCCGTCGCGAAGCGCTCCCGGTCCACGATGCAGTCGATGAGGAAGCGCCCGCTCACCAGCTCGTAGGCGATGCAGCCCATCGACCAAATATCGCACGCGGGCAGGACAAAGTCGCCGAGCAGCACCTCCGGCGCGCGGTACTCACGACTCTGCAGGACGGCGCCACGGCGGTAGTTCTGGTGGCGAACAATCTCGCACTCGAGGCGTCGCAGCACTGTTGCCGCCGCCGCCGCCGCCGCCGCACCTGCTGGTGGCGCGGCGCCACTGCTGCTGTTGCTGCTGCTGTCCGTGGGGGAGGCGGCAGCGACGCCTTCGCAGCGGGTCAGCACCGTTGCTGGGTCCCGCGGGGTGGCCAAGCCTTCATGGAAGCACTGCGCGAAAAGCCTTCGCTTCGCCGCGGCCAACGGTGTTCTTCGGCCACCTCCTGCACGGGTGGCAGCACTTGCCGTTCGCCATGTGGCCGGCGGCAGCGTCCCGCCCACTACCCCCACGTCCGCCGTGGTGACGGTGGTCCGATGATGTGCTGCTGGTTTGTCCACGGCTGGCACGCCGACGAAGTCCGTCACGTCCGCCTCTTCGTATTCGTCAGGCGCCATGCCCGCTGCACACCGGCCTCCATCGGCGTCGCTCTTTGGCAGCTCCTGCAGCCCCAGCGCGCGTAGCTCTGCCTCGTCGATGAAGTCCTCGCTCATGCCGATATCCAGCGTCGGCGGTGGTGGCGACTCTGCTGGCGCACATGTTCCAGCAAGTCTCCACCGCTCCTCCCTCCACGGCTCCGCAACGCTACCCAAGCCGTCGTCGTCGTCGTCGCCTGGAAGGCGCAAGAGGCGCGCCTGCTGCTGCGCGCACAGCCAGTGCAGTTGCTCCAGTGGATCCTGGCGCACGAGCTCGTCGGCCGTCATGCCGCCACCGTCGGCAGCGTAGTCGGCTAGCACGCGCACCCCGAGCCGCAAGCACGGTGGAACGACAAGCGACAGCCCAAGGCCAGAGAGGCGTACATCGTACGCTGACCGGCGCCGGGTCGGCGTGCGTGCGAAGTTGGGCCGGCGCGACACCTGGGCGATGCTGTCTTGGCTGCTGTGCAGCGTATCATGGCCGCCGGCGACGGCGCTGAGGGTGGTGACTGACGAGGCAACGCGATCGCCTGACGCACCCGCATCGGCGGCGTTGGCAGCGTGGACGGTGTGCAGGTCAGCCGCCGCTTCGTCGACGTGTGTGTAATCAGGCAGTGAGGGATCAGAGAAGGGGCTGCGTTGACCAACTCCAGTATGTTCCGCTGTGCCGCCATCGCCATGGTGGTGCTGCTGCTGCTGCTCGTGCGCGGCCACTTCTTCCCTCTCCGTCATCACGGATGCCGCCGTACTCCGGTGCGCGAAACTGCTGCAGAGGGTTTGGCGCTGACTCGCATGCAGCTGCGCGGACTGGAAAGTGAGCATCTCTTCCGCGACGTCGTCCTCAAGGTCTGTGAAGAACAGGTTCTCTGGTTTTATGTCCGTGTGAACAAGATGGCAGGCGGCGAGCAACACCAGTCCCTGCAGGCTTGACTGCATGATGGAGCGTGCGACAGCGGAAGGGAAGCCGTTGAGGTGCGCCTCGTTGATTGCGCGGTCGACGCCGGCCCCAAGCACGTCCATGACGAGGCATTGGTGCGTCCCGAAGGCGCCCTCGACGGCGAAGGCGTCGCGGACCGTCGTGAGGCGCCCGCTGAAGGCCGTTGCGCTGGTCGACGCAGGCGACGCCACCTCAGCGCTGACGCTGCCGCTGTTGCTGATGCGGCCGCTGCGCGGTGTGGAGGAGGTCGGGTCTGCGCGCGTGCGGACCGCAGCTTCGTCACAAGGCCGTGACGTGCTGTTCTCTCCTCCGTCGCTGCTCTCCTGGAGATCACCACCGGGATCATCGCACGCCGCCGGCACCGCGATCGGCGAGGACGGCAGCGAAGCAGAATGCGACGCGCGTGCGGGAGGCCACCGTTGCTGCTGCTGCTGCCGCCGCCTCATTACGTTCTCATGGATGAGCGCTGAGAGTTTCAACTCGTACGTGGCGCAGTCCGCGTACGCGGGATCGCAGCGAAACACCTTGATGGCGACGAACATTGGCCGCTCCAATGTCCTGAACAGACGCCGCACCTCGCGTTCGCCGAGCTCGCGGATGAGCTGGCAACGCGCCAAGGAGCACTGTTCGAGATCGACGGCAAGCCACACGCGGCTGCTGCGACCCACACCAAGCGCCTTGAGAAGGGTGTAGCGCTGATGCAGCGTGTCACCTGGCACGCAGGCGAGGTGGCCACCTTCACCGAAGTCGGTCTCGCTCAGTCGATCTTCCTCCTCGTCTCGCTCCTCGTCCTTGCCGTGATGCACGTTGGATGTGTCCACGTCATCATCGTCCGCCGACACACCCGAAGCATGGCGCCGCTGCGCCAGGGCCTCCGGCTCGTCTCCGTTGCTGTCGCTACCGCTCCACTCGACGCTCATGCCCGGGCGATGCCGCGAGTCCCCAGGACGCGCCGTCTGGTCGCACCCGCCGCTCGGGCAGCTCGCGTCCGGGTGGTGGGGACTGCGTGCAGCGTCGTCGTCGTCATCATCGGAGTTAGCCAAGGCGCATCGCCTACGCTTCGCGGCCTCGCTGCGAGGGTGCGGCTGCGGCTGCTGTTGCTGACGCTGATGGATCAGCTCCTGCTCCGTCTTGACTTCCGAAAAGCGCGGGATGACCGGCACTATCGGCGGCACCGAAGCCGCCGCCGCCGTGGCGGTTTGAAGGGGAGGCGAAAACGCCACCCTCCCCACCTCTGTTGCAAGCTCGATCCCCTGCACGCTGTCATCGCTAGCGCTCCGCACGCCCTTTCCGACAGACACGTTGCGCTCACCGCGGTCGCGCTGACGGCGCCGGTCGACACTACTCGTGCGACTGCCGGCGGCGCTGCAGGAGCTCTTCTCACCAACGCTGCCGCAGCGACCCTCGGCGTCGTCGCTGCTGCCACTGGTTGCTGCACGCGGGGGACAGAGGTGCTGAGGATGGCACAAGCTCGTCGTCGACGCCGCCGGGCTGCCGGCGCCGCGCGCGGCGTAGAGCTCACTCAAGCTCGTCTTCCTCGCCCGCCGCACATTTTCCAAGACCTCCTGCATACTATACAGGAGAGCCACGCCGCCCTCGCGGCAGTCTTGTGGTGTGCGCCAGGGCTGCAGCCACTCAAAGCCGGCGCTCGTTCCGGTTGCACGCCGGTCGTTCGTTACGTCCCGCGAGAGGCCGACGGCAACGTCCCTGGCGCTGCTGTGGTCGAGGCTGAGGAAGTGGTGGCGGTAGATGCTGCCTTTCGAGAAGGAGCGGCGGCTGCCGCCTAAGCTACCGCCGCCGTTGTCGCCCTCGCTCCAGTGCAGGGACATGCTCGGGAGCGACATGGTTGGCTGTGTGTGATGGCGTTGTGCGAGGGCGAGGAGGAGGAGGCACTGCCAGATAGCATCGAAGGGCAGAGGCGCCTCTTTCGTGTGTCCACTGAGCGTGGACGAGGACGATGATGATGGAGCGCAAAGACTGAGGGACACCGGCTGGAGAAGAAGAGGTACGTGTGTGGCACGTCAGCAGTAGGGGGTGGTGGTGGTGGTGGTGGATGGCTTACCAAAACGCTGCTCCGCTGACGGTGCTGCGGATGCTGGCCGCGCTCTTTCCATCACACAAAAGAAAAAGGATGCGCTAGGCTGACGCGCGTCGCAGGAGACGCCGAGAGAGAGAGAGAGGTGGTCCGCGGGCGTGGATCACGAGCAGAGCTGAGGACCAACCACGATGGAGAAGCCAGATACATGCGCGAGTCGGACGACGGAACCGCGCGTATAGGGGGAAGGGAGGGGGAGAGGCTCGCAATGGCTTTCGTTGCGGGTGGCGCTAGAGTGGCCGCCGACAAGATAACTGAGCAAGCCGCCACCGAACTCCTCTCCACACATGCCGTCGCATACCGACGCACCCACGTACGTTCCCCAGCAGCCAGTCACGTGCAGCGCCGCGAGGATTGCGTGCGATCCTGACAGCCGCCTTCGCACAGGGCCTCCAGTTATAAACTGGCAACATTCCGTGTGCTGCAAGACGGGGTTTGGCCCCTTCGCAGTGCCCCTCCCACTTCCATTTCCGTTTTTCCTTCCTGGTTGCCCCGGATGCGTGCGCGAAGGCGCGGTAGGTCGGGCACCCGCCCACGGACACGGACGCGGGCGCACATACACACACCGATGCGGTCATCTGCGGAAGAGACTCAACGACGACGACAAGCAACACAACGGACATCCGTGAACGTCAACGTGAGCGCAACACAAACCGCCGCCCTCCCCCTACCACGTCGTCGAGCAGCGCAGCGCGGCGCGAGCAAAGCCAAGGGCATCCGCGCGTGCTTGCGCACACGCATGTTTCTGTCAGAGGCGAGGTGACGGAAGGGCGGAAGGAGAGAAGACGCAGCTCACGTCGCTCGCTCGCTCTTCGCTTCCCTTACCTGCGCCTATCCCGCGGCCTCTCCTCGGGGTGCAGCGGTGGCAAGTTCCACTGACGTCGCAGTGTGTTGACGGCATCGACCCCGCTCAGTGGCGGGGTACCGTGTGCGCTGAGCACGCACTTGATTGGCCGACGACGCGTCAGGTCATCGATGGCCGACTGCACCACGGACAGCGACCTCTGTTGCAGCACCTGCAGCCACTTGTAGCGCGGCACCAGGTCCGTGCGCTTGTAGTCGCCACGCTTCATAAACTTGAACCACACACGGCACATCCAAGAGTTTACCGGGTCAAGGTCGGCGTACTCGCCGTGGTAGAGGTCCGTGCACGCAAGGCTGTTGCTGTTGGCGTCCAGCAGCACGTACTCCTCCACGGCAGAGTCGCCGGGGATGCGGAGCAGCTCAATCGCCGGGGTGAGGCGTAGGACATCCACCGGCGGCTCTTGTGGAGCCGACGCGGCGCGCGGCGAGAGGACGCGCAGACGCCATGCATCGCTCTCGCGCAGCCCGACAGCCTGCACGCGCTTTTCTGTGAAGAAGGAGACGTCGCGCCACAGCACGTCAACGAGGTCGCCGCTGTCGTTGCTGGTGGCACTCAGGGACGCGGCGGCCCGCGTAGCCGCCGCCTCCGCCCGCGCATCCTCGGCGCGCATCTCCTCCCGCAGCTTCCGTTTATGCTGCTGCCGGCGCAACATCGCCCGTCGCTTTCTCTCGGCCGCCGTGCCACCACCGTTCGTCCCAGCCGCTTCGTCGCCCGCCTCGTCGTCGTTCTCCTCGTCCACCTTTCGGCCGCTCTCACCGGGCGCGGCGCTACGCTCGCGCTGCGCCGCCTCGGCCGTGGCCCTCGCCTTCGCGGCTGCCTCGTCGGCGCGCTGCCGCTCAAGCGCCGCCTCGGCCACCAGGTCCACCTCAGGAAACGATAGTCCGGTCATGCCGTTGCCCATGTCCTGACACCCGCCGCGCCATTCCGTTGCGGCCGCAGCTGCAGTCGAGGGAGGAGCACGCGGGGCGGCGGCGGCGGCGGCGGCATCACTGCGACCACGCCTGGTGGTGCGGTGCTGCGGGTCCGCCGCGCTGTCTGCAGACTCTTTGTTGCCGCCGCAACCGCCAGAAGACCACGTGACTGCCGCCGCCGCCGGTAGCAGCGGTACCTCGCCGCTGGTGATCAGCTCCGCGTCCGGGAAGACGTCTGCCCACACCTGCAAGTGTCGCCACGCCGGTCGCGTCGGCACGACGATCGCCTTCACAACGCGCTCCTCGTCCTGCAGCTTCAGCAGCAGCTCCACGAACGTCCGCTCGTTGACTTCGATAGGGTTGTACAAGACTGTGTAGCCACCGACGCGCTTCTCAAACAGTGCCGGCACGTCGATGGGGTCCGTTGAGCTCGCGCGTCCCCTCGCCTCCGCTAGCGCGCGCCGACCGAAGATGGCGGCCTTGAGGTAGCGGTACGACATCCATGCATCCGTCGCACAGTCCTCCGGCGTGGGAAAGGTGGAGTATCCAGGCATCGCGCTGTGCATCGCGGTCGAGGCGGCATCACCGCTGCAAGCAGCGGATGGGTCGCTGTCGCCGGCGGTGCGCGCCGCCTCGCTCGCACTTGCCTGCAGTGACCTCGACGACGATGCGGACGCCGCTGATGGTGTGGCTGCCGGCCTCGAGGCAGCCGAGAAGGGGCTGCGCGTGCCGCCGAGGCCCAAGCCGGCATCGCCACCGCCGCCGGGGATCTGCGTCACATGGTGGACGGTACGCCGCAGCATGACGCGCTGCTCCAGCGTGAGCCCCGGGGAGGTTCCCGCGGCACTACCTGCGGCGGGGTGGTGCCCTTGAGCGCCTCTGTCGCCCCCGTCGTGCGCCGGCACGATCTCTGGTCCACCCGGCGCCGTCGACGCGGCCTGCGGCACGCTCGGCATGCGCCCCTCCACCACGACCTTGTAGTCGGTCACCACCACCATTGTGTTGTCGAGTTTCGTGTTGTCGTCTCGCATGTAGCGGAGGCCGCTCATGACCTTCATGATACCCTGCGACTCCTCTGTCAGGTGCAGCTGCGGAGACGGCTGGGACGGGTCGCTCTGCTTCTCGATAAAGTACGGGTGCGCGTAGACGTCGGCCGGCCGCTGGTTCTTGAAGAGCACCGCAATCGCCGTGAGGCCCTGCGGGAAGGGCAGCCGGCCGCGCACGAAGAATGTGTTCGGGCTGCACACATCCGTGATCATGACATAGTTGCGGCGCACGTGGTCCTGCATCATAAAGGCGGCCTTGGACATCATCTTGTCTGTGGGTCGCTGTGGGCGTCCCGTGGACGGATGGCAGCTACAGAGGGGGAGGGGAGGGGGGGGGGAGAGATGTAGGATGGACAGCAGTTCTGCGCGCGTCAAGCAACACGCCTGGCTGGGGCATCCGTACATGGCCGAGGCGCACACGTTGGGAGGAAGGGGGTGGCGGAGAGAGAGAAAAAAAGGGAGGGGGGACCAACTGGTGGCGTGGCTGACACCACTGCTGTGCCTCTCCGACGGCCTGCTGTACCTACCGAGCTCGGTGAGGCGGGCGTTTGTGCACAAGAGCCGTCGTCGTCTTTTTCCCCGTTGCTATCATGAAACAGGCGCCTGCTGTTGTGTGCTGCTCCACACCACACCTGTGCCGCGGCGATACCACATGTGCGGCATGTGCCCACGCACCGCACCGCAGCGCAGACGCTGCGCCCTGCCCCCTTCGCCGATACACACACACACACACACACGGCGGTGCGTCTCATGAGTGTGCAAGAGGCGTTGTATTCCTTTTCTTCGGCACTCTCTTCGTGTACGCGCCCACGCACCGCAGTGCAGCGGCGGATGGGCGTGTCCTGCGACATTCGGCGCGTTCGCACTGCGTGCGGGGTGCCGACGGCGGTGGAAAGGGGTGTGTGGGTGGTTGCATTGGGGAGGAGAGCACCGCCACGAAACCGTTCGTCTGCCACGACGATGCCAACTTGCAGTACGCGCCGTCCGCCTCTTCTCAATACCGCCCCCCCCCTCTCTGAGCGGTGCAGCATCGTCACTGAGGTCGTCACCCGCGACAGATGGCGACAAGAAAGACTGACATGGCGTATACGTCACCTGTGTAGCTCTTCACGTACGTACCGACGGCGAAGCTCGCCTCGCTCGTGCCCACCTCGTGCACTGCGCACTCAAACACCTGCTGCAGCAGCTCCTGGAACTGTGGGTCAGACGGGTTGTAGGAGCCCATTACGGGCGAGCCGAGCAGTCGAAGCGGGCTCACGCTCGAGGATACAGGGGTGGTGGTTCCTGGTTGAACAGCAGCGGCATCCTCCTCACGCCCTATGCTGCCGTTGTCGCCACTGCGATGGCGGTGGCGGTGCTGGCGACGCTTGTGCTGCTGCCGGCGCTGCGCCGCACTCATGTCACTCTCCGGCTCGCCGGTGATGTTCTCACCAAAGTATTCGCTCAGCCGCGCCGCGGCGCTCAGCGTGATGTCGCTGCGCCGCGCCGACGCGCACGTGCACCGCTCTGCCTCGGCCAACTCCAGCAACTCTCGCAGGATTGCCTCTACACCGCGGTGGTACGCCGGCGGGCATCCGTTGCGCCACGTCAGTAGCGCTTTCTTTAGGCAGGCGCGCAGCTCCAGCTCAATCTCGCGAGACTTGACCGGATCGGCCGCCGGGAACGTCAGCACATCGCGCTGAATCGGAAACAGGTGCGGCGTGCATACGGCGATGCGCGCGTCCTTGGCGCTGTCGAAGCACGGTAGCCAGTGCGCCGGGTTCGCAAGGTCCCACGTCATGCGGTGTGGAAAGCCCGACAGCTGCACGTTCGCCCACAGCTGGTCATGCGAGATGACCATATATACGTCGCGCAGCACCGTGCCATAGGGCTTGCCAGCCGACACGGTCCAGCCGGAGTGGGGGTCGATCAGCATCCACTCGGCGTCGTCGAAGGCGTGGAGCACCATGATGGTCTGCTGGCAGGTGGTAGTGCCGCTGCCGAGGACGGCGTAGGTCGGCCGGTCCGGCGCCAAGCAGCGCAAGAAATGCGCGAGCAGCAGCGCGAGCTCCCCGCAGTCGCCCGAGCGCATCGCCAGCAGCTCCGCATTCGTGTTCCACACGTCCTTCTCACCCCACGACAGCATATCCGCGACGAGCGGGAGTAGCGAGACGTAGCGGATAGCCTCGTGCACGGTGCGCACGCACGGCGGCGGGGGCCCACCGCGGGGCAGAATGTAGCGGCACACCAGCATCAAGTCGCCGGTCGAGCACTTCACGAAGGGCTCGATCTGCCGCGTCGAGGCCTGCGCGTGCATCGCGCCGATCGCCTTGACCTTCTTCAGGGCCGCCTGCTGCCACTTCAGCGCCACTTGGTGCAGGTAACGTAGCTGCGGCGACACATTCAACTCACTTACTTGGCGGGTCAGCTCCGCGCGGCTGAGCCTCGGTGGCGGCTCGCGCTGCAAAGGTGGCCAGAGGGACATGTACAGCTGCAGCGTGGGCTCGGTGCTCTGTCGGTCGCTGCTCGTATTGTCTACTGTCAGCGCCAGCACGGCTGAGGCGGATGTCTCCAGTTGCTGTGGGGCTGCAGCCGCTGCGCCCGAAGCCCCCTCGGCGCGGCGTGCAGGGAGGCGCTCGAAACTGCCGAACGGGTTCGGCGCCGGCGTGGCCGTGCCGCCGCTCGTGGTTCCACACTCGGGGGTGAAGTGCTGCCTTGCTGCCTCGTCCTCCGTCGAGTAACGACGTGGCAGCAGCGTGTGGTAGCCGAGAAGCCAGCGCGGCATGCGCAACGGGTAGACGCCCTCCATGCGTGCCTGACTTGCTTGATGCAGAGAGTAGAATGGGATGCGCAAGGTGCCGATGAAGCGCCGCTCTGTGCGGTAGTGCGTCTCGTGCGCCACGGCCGCCGTCGCCGCGGCGGACGGCGCCATCTTTACCTCGACCTTGTCGTAGAGCGAAATGATAACGTCGTCGTCGATCATGCCGAGCGTGTCCTCCTCGAAGTTCAGCGGTTGAAAGGGCAACTCAAGCGACTGGAACCACGAAGGGTTGCTGCCTACCTCGCTGCGCGTGTAGGCCACCTCGGACACGAAGCTGGCCTGCACGAACGGCTCCAGCGGCGTGCCGTCGGCGCGCAGAGGCAGGTTGTGCGCCTTCATGATGTGGATGACGATGTGGCTGTCACGCCGACGCGCCAGCAGAGCGCGGTCGATGTCCTCCGTCTTGGGCCGCACCTTTCGATGCGGGTTCAGCTGACTGCGCGGCGCAAAGTCGAAGACGAGCTTCAGCACCAGCTTCGGCACCCGCACCACCGCCTCCAGCTTCTCGGCGTCCGTCAGGTGATGCCGTGCCTTGAGCGTGAGCAGCAGCCGCCGCTGTCGCTCCTGCCACAGCTTCAACTTCGTCTCCCGCGGTAGCGGGCTCAGTGGGAGCCCGGAGATGGCCGAGGGTGCCGAGTAGTAGTGCTGGACATTGAAGAGCGCCCCTGCCGCCGCGCCGTAGCTCTTCACCCGCTCCGCCTCTTCTGTTCTGACTGACCGCTTCAGCGCCTTCTGCAGCTGATACACATCCGCGTCGTCCAGCGGCATCGCACACGCGAAGAGACGCGCCTCGACCTCGTCGACGGCTTTGATTTTGTTGGTGTGAGCCAGCCATCGCCGGCGTAGGTGCTCGAGCCGAGCACTCGGCAAGCGCTGCAGAGAATCATCCGCGGCGTAGCAGTCGCGGCCGCCACAACCACCGCCGGCGGCCTCTGCTGCCGCCGTGAGCACTTGCATCGTGCTGCGCATTCCGTCGGGAGCGGTCAGCGCCGTCGCCGCCGCTCCGACAGCGCTGCCGACTCGCTGCAGCAGCTGCCCCGAGAACGCGATGTGTTTGAAGCTTCTGCGACTCCCACCGAGCGCGGTCAGGTGCGCCTTGCCAGCGCGCCCAGCTGGCATGCCTGCAAGCGCGTTTCTGGGATTCGGCGTCGAGACTTGCCGCTGCAGCCTCGCCGACCCGTCGGCAGAGTGCCGGCGATGCGACGACGACGGGGCCCTACCGGCACCGCCACCGCTGGCTGCGCTAGCGCGGCCCATGCCCTGCTCTTCATAATAGGCGCGCAGTGTGCACAGTAGCGGGAGGTACTGCGGGTCGAGCGGATCTGCCGCAGGCCCGCTGCTGCCGCCGCCAAGGAAAAGGCGCTCAATTTGCGCGACCGCCATGCCCTGGCTGCCTGTCCACGTCGTCGAGGCAGCCAGCACCCCGTGCACCGAGGTGGCCGTCGTTGTCGATGGCGCGGCGTCGTTGGTGCCGGCAGCCGCTCGCTGATGATGCGCGAAGAGTCGCCCATGGAAGACGAAGGCTGTCGGCGGCTGCAGCGGCAGCAGGCTGTACGTGCGGGCCAGCGTCGGTTGCAGCCGCACTGTCGACACGACCGTGTGCTTCGAGGGGCCGGCGGTGACGGGGATTAGGTGCAGCAGCAGCTCCGCCGGCTCATGCAGCGCACGCACCTCGAAGGTTTCGTTGAAGAAGACGACTTTGGCGGCCGTCATGGGGCGCGGTGTGGTGCAACCAACGTACTGTGGCACCATCGCCGCGTGCGAGCGGGTGAAGACGACCAGTTGGAAGTACATGAGCTCATCCTGTGCCACTGGAGGCACCGCCGCCGCGCCGCCACCCCTCTCGCCGGGCTGTCTGCCGGTCTGCAGCACATCCGCACCCTCCACCTCGGCAGCGTAGTGGAGGAGATCATCCCCGGCGACGTACGGTGTTTCCTCGGCCGTGCCGTACCGACGAAGGAAGAAGCGGAAACGCTGCGGCCGCGGCCGCGGCCAGGGGGGCGACACAGCCCCTCTACCATCACCTTCATTGCTGCTGTCGCCAACACCGACTTCTCCCGAGGAGACGCTTGTTGCCGGTGCGAGGAGGGGCGACGCGCTCGCCGAGGCGGAGGGCTGGGCAGGTGGCGAGCCGGGAAAAAGCACGAAGGAACGCGGACTAGAGACGCGCGAGCTGCCCTGCTGCTGCGGCTGAGAACCGGGGCTGGCGTCATCGCGGTCAGCCCGGCCACCGTAGGTGACACTGTTGTCCACGCGATGCACCACGGGTGCATTGGCGATGAGCTCATCGTTGACCTGCACGGCGATCTCATCTTCCGACGCCGCTGCCGACACCTCGGCGCCAAAGACGGGCGGATGCGAGCGCATCTCCTGCGCCATCGCGGTCACAGTGGGCTGCTCCCCACGGCCGCGGCTGCTCCGGTGCTGGTTCTCGACAATGATGGGCGCGTCTGTCGTCGCCCCGCCCAGCTTTTCGGTCGCATGCTGCCCTTGCTCCTGCTTCTGTCGCCGAAGTATGAGGACGGAGTTCCACAGGACGATCATCACATGGAGGCAGCCGCGCTCCACGTCCGCCGACGTCTTCGCCAGGGACTCCAGTCGCAGCTGAAGCTGGTCCATGTCGCTAGTACGCTGTGACTGCCGCTGCAGCTGGAGCACCTGCTCCTGGTAGAAGAAGCGGTTCTTGAGGGAAGGGAGCAGGTTCAGCTGCAGGAGGCGATACTGCTCGTAGTACTGCAGCAGCAGTGAGGTGAGGTACTCTTCCGGGCTGAAGGCCACGAGGTTGTGCTTCGCCGTTGCCGCGGACAGCGCGAACAGCAGGGCCGCTGCGGTGCTGTGCAGGCTGCCGTTGCGGCGTTGCTGCTGAAGCAGCAGGGCGTCGTGAGCGTCGGCGGCTGTGCCGTCGCCGCTGGCGTTTGTGTCGCGAGGCAAGAACGCGTTCGAGGAGGAGCCCAACAAAAGGCTCGACAGCGGATCCTCGGAGCTGGATAGCACGCTGGAACGGCGTCCACCACCGCCACCGCCACTATCAGTACCCACCGCTGCCGCCGCGCTGTCTCCTACCCCGAGATGGGCACCAAGGGCGCTTGCGCCACGGATGCTCTCCAGGGAAGGCTGGAAACGAACGTAGTCGACGTGCACCGAGTACGACTTGCGCGTGTCCCCTCCGACGGCAGCAGCAACACCGCCACCGCCACCGCCACCGCCACCGCTGCGCCACTGTTGCTGGTGGTGTGCGGCGTAGACGAGGCTTGCCCCTGGCGTCGAGGACGCGGCCCTGCTGACGCGCTGCACCGACTGCAGCGCGGTGAAGTCGTAAACGGGCCGCATGTCTGTCATGGTGACGTAGTCCGCGTGGATGAGCGGTGTCTGCCGCCGCCGCAGAGCCTCACTGAGCCGGGGCCCGCGATTCGGCAACGCGCTCCAGGACGTCGCAAAGACGTCGCTCAGCATCGTGTTCGTGATGGTCGTGCGGATCGCCCGCTCTAGCGCCGGTGGGTATGTGCTCTGCACTGTGCCATCCACCCCTGCCGAGTCAGGAGCGCCGACAAGGTCCAACAACACACCTTGCGCTGGGTCGCTGAGCTGCGCCTCGAAGGCGCGAAGTCGGCTCTCGAGATGGTCAAGCAGCTCCGTCAGCAGCTTCACAGCCGCGCCGTGGCGGCGCCAGACTGGTATTGTCTGCGCCAGCAGTGAGCGCTGCAGGTCCTTCGCCTCCACAGCGCGCGATAGAGGCGGGGTCGACGGCGGTGGTGCTGGAGGTGACGGGGGCACAGCCCGTCGAGCACCACGCTCACCTCTGTCCGTGTCACCCAGAGCCACCTCCACCCCACCTGCGGCGAGCTCTTGCACCTCTCTCGAGACCGCCTCAGGGATCTCGCCTGCCGTGGGAGGCGCGGGGGCAGCGCCCCAGTCCGGATCTGCAGGACGGTACACCTCACACCGTGCCGGGCGCGAGCCAAGCGAGATGAGCACGCGAATGCCGCCGTCGCGGCGCAGCTCATCGCGCAGACGGCGCACTCGGGCGATGTCGCTGCGCAGCCGCAACACCACCGCGTCGACGGGCAGCTGCACAAGTCCCTCGGAGTCGTTACTTGCGCAGCAGCGCCTCCAAGTTGTGCCTACGCCGCTGCACTGTAGCGCTGCGGCTACGTCGCGGTCGAGGTGATGGCGGTCGAAGAGCAGGAGGTCGCTGTACTCTCTCAGCCAGGCGGGTACCGGGCCGCGGCTGAAGCGGGCTGATGGACGTACAAAGGCGGCTGTGCCGCACAAAGAGCCCTCGGCGCCCGTCGCGCCGCTTAACTGCTGTGCCTGGAGAACCCGCATCCGCTCCGCGATGACCCGCTCGGCATCCTCGCCGTCGGGCAGATAGTCGCCGTCCCTGTGGATGTCCGCATCCATCGCAGCGGCTTGTGGTGACAGGATGCGAGTGAGACTCGCCGAGGCGGCGGCGGCGGCGCCGTCGGCTACACCTACACCACCGGCGGCACCGATCGCTCGTGCTGTGGCCGGGACGACGCCCGCTGCGTTGCCCTTGCCGCCGCGCCGACGGCGCTGGCGAGTACGAGTGACACGATCTCTAACGCTTTCCGCATCATCAGTGCCCGATGGCGGCTGCACGAAGACCGTGGCGGACAGGGCCGGAGCGTTGCCTTCCTCGCCGTCGCTACTGCGCCGGCTGCTCATACTGATGCTGTCAGCGAGCGCCTGCTCACGCCGCGACCGCACGCACGGGGCGCTGCTGCTGCGCTGCGTTTCCTTCCCTTTCATGTGCTCCGTTCGACCACCATCGCCGTCCGCCGCGGCGGTATGTGCAGCCTCATTGGTGCCGACAGCCGCACTTGCATCGACGGCGTCTGGCTGCAGCAGCGTTGACGGTCGCGGCGCGACGGACAGGTGGAGGAGCGAGGTGACGGCCTCGCCATGGTACGTTGCGGAGCCGTCCCGTGCGGTCGTCGTTATCTCTGTCACGACGGCTCGGTGGTAGGCCGTGCGCTCCTTGGCGAGCAGCAGGTCTTCCAGGAGAGTATCCATGGCGGTAGAGGAGAACCCGCTTGCTGGCGCTTGTGCGAAGGCGTCCGGACCTCTGGCGGGATGCCTGCCGGCCGCTAACACGTCCGTCGGTGACGCGACAAGGGCTGGCTGCTGCTGCCGCTGATTTTGCACTGTCGGGGAGGCGAGACTGAGGACGCCACTGACGCTGCCGTTGGGGGCAGCAGCAGCAGCAGCAGCGGCGCCTGCCGACTGCGACGACGAGATCGGCACGCTCATGGCACACCAGTCGCGCCAGTTGTCGGCCAGCTAGCAGAAGGAGCTGCGCGTGAATACAACGAAGCGTTCCTTTCCGTCTGCTCTGTCCGCGTGTATGCCGACTTGCTGCGTCGGCTGCGACGGTCGCCGCTGAGGACGCCGCCGGGGTGAGAGCGAGAGAGATGCGGGGGGGGGGATGCGGAGCCTGGTCTCTGCCACCCGCTCTCTCTGCCCATCCCCTGTCTATGGGCGTGTATA
>NC_018228.1:224948-225565 GCF_000227135.1 Leishmania donovani | reverse complement strand
GTGGGGGCCCCCCCCCCCCCCCCCGTACGCCAACCGGTGATGGGCGACGTCGCCTGTTAGGGGTGGGGAGGGGGCGGGGGGCGGCTGCATCGCGTGCTCACGGAGCGGCTCTTCGTGATTGTATTCGATCGAACGCGCAGGGTCGACGCCCCCCCCTTATCCGTCCATGCCTCTCGCTCATTGGCGGACATGGACGCACAGACACGGCAGCAAAGCCAGTTGAGATCCTCCCGGGCACAGGAGGGGGTGGTGGTGCGTGCGTGTGCGTGTATGTGTGTGCGCGCCATCTCCGGCACTGGCACCAACACACGCACACACACACACGCACACACACGCACGCACGCACATTCGTGCAATGAGAGATGGAGAAGCCACACACCACAACCACAAGCCAACCGGTGATGGGCGACGTCGCCTGTTAGGGGTGGGGAGGGGGCGGGGGGCGGCTGCATCGCGTGCTCACGGAGCGGCTCTTCGTGATTGTATTCGATCGAACGCGCAGGGTCGACGCCCCCCCCTTATCCGTCCATGCCTCTCGCTCATTGGCGGACATGGACGCACAGACACGGCAGCAAAGCCAGTTGAGATCCTCCCGGGCACAGGAGGGGGTGGTGGTG
>NC_018228.1:209514-224849 GCF_000227135.1 Leishmania donovani | reverse complement strand
CCCTATCCGTCCATGCCTCTCGCTCATTGGCGGACATGGACGCACAGACACGGCAGCAAAGCCAGTTGAGATCCTCCCGGGCACAGGAGGGGGTGGTGGTGCGTGCGTGTGCGTGTATGTGTGTGCGCGCCATCTCCGGCACTGGCACCAACACACGCACACACACACACGCACACACACGCACGCACGCACATTCGTGCAATGAGAGATGGAGAAGCCACACACCACAACCACAATAGCAGCCATCACCATAGCTTACCCTTTATCGGGGCCTCGCCCCTCCTCAGCTGTGAACTGACTGGCGCGGTTACCGCAGTCGCGGTGTTTGCCGGCCACTGCCGCTGCATAGGTGGGAGGAGAGCCTTTCCTGCATGGCAGAGTGCAACAGACGCGTTTTTTTTTCGTGTGCGTGTGTGTGTGTGTGTGGGGTGGGGTGGGGGGAGGCGTTGACTCGCACGCGGCTGCGATACCGTTGGTGGGGCGGCGGCGCCTGCGCATACATTACGTTGTGCTGAAGAGGTCTTTTGGGTCCAGCCGAGGGAGGGGTTTCGGTCTCTGCTGCTGTGGTGGGGACGCGGCGCTAGCGCCGTCACTGCCGCCGTTCGCCGCCTCGGTCGCGCTGGCGGAGCCCGCCGCTGCGGCTGCCGGCCCCTTCTGCTGCCTCTGAGAGAGTAGCAGCGCCCTCTGCGCCTCCAGTCGCTCTACGAAGTCGGCGTCGACCTTGTCGGCGCCGTACGTGTCGCGCAGGCAGCGAAGTAGCGCGCCGATCTGCGCGCGTGTGAGCTCGTCGCTGCGCTTCCACAGCGCGGAGAGTACCGTGGCCATGGCAGTGCGGAGAATATCACCAGGTGCGGGCAGCGACGGGGAGGAGGGCTCGCCCTGACGCGTCGCCGGTGGCGTGGCGGGAGCCTGCGCATCATCGTCGCTCCTGTGTGCAGCGGCACTGGCGCCCTTGGTGGCTGTGCGGAGACCCGTTGAGGTGGTCAGCCAGCACAGGCTCAAGCAGACGTCAACGAGCTGGGCGATGGGCAGCAGATCACTGCAGACGCGGCGTGTACACGCACGCCGCACGCACGCGAGCGCCACGGCCACGTCGACGAGGGCTGCGCTGCTGAGACTGACAAGTAAGGTCGCGAACCACGGACGAGGCACCACCTCGACGGACAGCTTCGTCGCCGGTGTCCACTGCGAGCGTTGCGCCGAAATGCGCTGCTGCTCCGCGAGGGGCAGCAGCGGCTCCTCTGCTGCGGCGACGGTGTCCGGCAAGAGGGTGTACATGAGAAGGAATGTGCTCCGGCAGGCATCGTAGGCGTTGTGCAGCAGCGCTGCGTTGCGGTCCGCGCAGACCGTCGGGGCACTCGCATCTTCGACTGTGGCGGCGGCTGCGTAGTGCTCCAGGAGCGATGGCATCAAGTGCACCACGTCCACCGGGTAGAGCTCCGCGCGGCAGTCCCGGAGACCGAGAAGCATCCATGGGAGCAGGGTGCGGACAGCGTTGTCGTCTCCGTCTTCGCCTTTTCTTACCCCGCCCACCGCCGCCGCCGCCGCACGCGCTTGTGCCGCGTAAGATGCACGGACGTCGCTTCTGGCGAGGAGCGTGGCTGTCACGACCGCCACTGCGCTTGGCGTCAGGGTGCGCAGCACGTGCTGGGCAGCCTGTACACGCCTGTGCACTTGCGCCTCCGCGGCCTCGTCCTTGTCGTCAGTCGTGGCAGCTGCCGAGGCGGCAGCTTCGCCGTTCTCGCTTGGCTGCTGCGCAGAGCGCACCGGACGCATCGCCGGTACGCCGGGTGCCGCGACCGCTGGGTCTGCACTCGACGCGCCACAAGACCTCGACGTCGCTGCTGCGTCGGCCACCTGCGCCTCCGCTGTGCACAGGCACAGCCAAAGCCGGTAGACGAGGACGCCGAAAAGCGCGTGGTCCGTCACATCGAGCGCCGCAAACCCGTTGATGGCCATGAGCGTCTCGTGCAACGCCAGCCGCCCTGCTTCTTCCATTACACGACCACGCAAGAGCTCCCACACATCCTTGAAGACGCTCGCCTGCGCCTCGCTGCGCTGGCGGCTCATGTACGCCTCAGCGACGACCGCGAACGACTCCAGCATCTCACCAAGAGGGGCCTGCTCCACCTGACCAAGCAACAGCCGACACGCACGCGAGTAGTACTGTGGCAGAAAGACGTTGGCGCGCTGCAGGGCCGCCACAATGCGCGGGAGCGCCTCGAGAGACACGGCGCTCGCCGCGTCGTTGCCGGCTCCGTCCTCCCCCGTCTGCCGCAGCGCCACGCCAACGCGGCGTGTAATGCACTCCTTCGCCAGCGCGCAGTTGCGCTGGTACCGCGGGTTCGCAGACAGCATGTCCAGCAGCACGGCACAGCCGACAGGGTCGACGCGTCGCACAACGTCCCGGGCAGTGAAGCGCGAAAACCAATGCTGCACCGACACATCGTCGATGGCGGACGAGGGCAGCTGACGGACCACCGCGTCCATGCCCTTGACCAAGTACGACGGGGACACGGCGGAGGCGACGGACGTGAGGTGATTCACGACGGCAACCTGCGCGGTGCGGGGGAGCGTGTCCAGCGCGACGACGCACAGCCCCGCCACAAAGGCGGTGGGGGTGACGGAGCGGCCGAGCCGACGAAACACCTGCAGGGCGCGGTGGCGGTCATCAGGGGTGATGGCGACCGTGGACATGAACGTCTGGGCTGCCGTGCCAGTCGCGGTTGCCACAAGCGCCACCGTCGGCCTAGCAGATGCACTGGCGGCAATGGTCACAACAGCGTTTTTGCTGCGGCTGCTGCCCTCCGCAGCCGCGGGCGTCTCGGTGGTCATCGAGCCTCCATCGGTGTGCGCGCTGCCCTCCTCTTCGGGGACCATCAGCTCCAGCCCCAACAGCACCTGCGACGCCACCGCGGTGTCCGTCATCGCAGCCGGCGAGTGCAGAAGGCGCCGCAGCAGTACACGATGCAGCGGATGATCAGGGATGAGCGAGTTGCGGTGCAGCAGCGCGTGCAGCGTGCGCCGTGCCGCAGCCAGAGGAAGCAAGCCCTCCAGCTCTTCGTCTCCCGGCTGTGACGGGGCTAAGGCGGCACGGGAAGCTGCCGTGGAGGCGAGTGCGGCGAGAACGGCGCTGGCGAGAATCTCGTAAGTCTCGGCCCAGTGCGGACTGCTCACACGCAACAACAAACACAGCAGCGCCAGCAGCTGCGTCGGGGCCACCGTCGCCACGTCGCTGGTGGCGGCAGGACTCTGCAGATGGTTGCACACGCGGCACACCCGCGCGCACACAACGTCCATTAATGGGTAGTAGTCTTCATCCGTCACCTTTAGCAGCTGCTTCCGCTGCTGCGGGGCGTTCAATCCACCGTGGCCGCCATCGACACGGATGTTGCGCGCTTGCCGCCGCTGCGTGCGGTTGGACGCGGATGGCACGCTTGACAGAGCTCGCAGCAACGCCGTACAGTCCGCCAAGGCGGCCGCGGCGTCGTCCGCGCACGGGCGACGCGCAAAGTACGCCATCCAGAGCGTCGTCAGGTGCGTGACAGCGTGCCCAGAGACGGCGTAGTGGCGTAGGGCCGCGGTCAAGTCCAGCAGCACGGCCGCGCCAGGCAGCGCCTCGACAGCCTCACCCGTGGCTTCGTCAGCGACGTTCTGAGCGGCCCGCTCTGCCGCGCGCGCTAGTGCTAGGGTGACCTCAGGTAGCAACGCAAGGTGAAAGAACCGGTGGAGTTGGTGATGACCGGGTATCGCCGCGCGGCCCAGCAGTCGTGCCATTGTCACGGCCGCGGCTCCGGTAAAGGCGACAGCCGGTGGGGCCGCGCCCAGGCCGTCGCCGCTCGGCAGCCGGAGGACACGCTGCCGCAGCGCCGCGATCACGTCACCGCCGCCTGCCGTCTGACCTGGCCCACTCCTCCGCAGCGCCTCGAGGTAGTCGGCGGCGATTGGGCCAAGAACGTCATCGGAAAGCGCGCCGCACTGGTATATGCGTGTGAGCACGAGCGCGAGGGCAGGCGGCGGCAGCAAGGACGCGATCTGCCGCGTGTGCAGGGCAAGGGCGCGGCGAAGCGGCATGTACACAGAGTTCTTCATTGAGGCCGTGGAAGCGGGGCGAGTCGCTGCCGCGGTTGCCGAGAATGCGAGAGCGCCCGCGGCGTTCCGCAGCTCAGTCGTTGCGCCCGCGCCGTCGCCGGGCCCTGAAGTCACTGCTTCGCCCGCGCTCTTGTGCACGCCGCCGTCCTCCTCCTCCTCCAGCTCCGCGAGATTCCCTTGTAACGGCGGTAGTGGTGGTGCCTCCGCTTCGCCAACGCGTTGGTGCACGTACGGCATCACCTGTTCCCACAGCGCCACGACCACCGCTGGCGGCAGCGCCGATACGTGCCGCAGCCCATCCGTGCGTGTGGCCGCTGCCATGTACTGCAGATGGGCTGCCAGGCACTGCAGCGCCGCTGCCAGCCTCGCGTCGGTGACGGCCGCTGCTGCGTCGCCGGCTAACGGAGCCGACGACGTGGCGGCAACGCGCGCGAAGTGGAAGAGAAGCGGCAGCGCCCGCGTTTGCAGCTCTTCGAAGTTGGCGCGCACGTCGCTCGGTGCAGCCGCTGTCGACGTCGAGGCCGGAGCCGCCGTGCTCCGCGGCAAGTGCGCCGAAGAAGAGAGCTCGAGCGCCTCCAGCACCGTCGCGCACTCCAGCAGCGCGACCGCCTCGGCCGCCGTGCGAGGGATGCGGAGAAGGCCGTCTTCATTGCCCTCCAGCTCTCCTTGGGTAGCACGCTGCTGCCCCACCAGCAGCGACGCCGGGGTCGCTTGCCGCGTGTGCCTTCGAGGCCGAGGCGGCTGCCTCAACGCTTCCCGCGACTGCACGTGCACGGCACCGTCCGCTGCGCTGGCCTCTGTGCTGCCGTCATCGGTGGAGACGTACCGATGCTCGCCGCGGGAGTGATGACCGGTGGCCCCGCTCTTTGTGCGGCCATGGTGCCGGCGGCTGCCACGATGGTGCCTCGGCGAAGACGGCGTGGGCGAGGGGCCGGAGGCAGGGAGCACCACCGAAAGATTGTTGCCGAGGTCCATCACGTGGCGACGCCGTGCCGTTTGCGGCTGCGTGGATGCGGACCCGCTCGCTGCTGCTGTACTCGCCTGGGCCGACGTTGCGGTGGCGGTACTAGTTGCGTAGCAACGCCGGCCTCTTGGCTGCGACGAAAGCCTGAAGCTGCCAAGCCCTCGGAGCTCGAAGGCGGCAGTACGCCACGCCCTCGTTCGCGATGCCATCGCTGATGCTCCCGCCTCCGCGAAATCAAGAGCGTGGCCTCTGTATGGAAAAGACGAGCTCATCATCATCGACGACGACGCGAGGGGCACGGGAGCGACCGACGCTGCCGTCGACGGCGATGCCGCACACCCTGGCAGACGTCGCAGCTGCGAGAGGTGGGCTCGCGTGACCGTAGCGGTCCTCGAGGGCTGCATGATGCTGTTATGGGCGAGATAGATCTGGCTCGTGCGCGTGGCGGTTTGTCGGAGCAGGCGTCGTTTTGCAGAGTAGAGGAGGAGGACGAGGAGGGGGGGGCGCAAGAAGAAGGCGATGGGTGAGAAGTGTGTGGCGGGTCGTTGGCACGACGATGCGCGGAGGAGGGGAGGGTGGGGGTGGGGCGCGGTGTGCGTGCCGAGCCGACCTTACGGGCATCTGTGCGCTTGGGCAGATCGCACCGCAGCGGCAGCGAGAATGGAAAGCGTCTCTGCACATTCTGCGATGTGCAGGCGCGCGCTTGTGTGTGCGTGTGCGTTGTACGAGCGAACCGTGAATACGCAAGCTGAAGGACAAACCCCAGGCAGAGAGCGCGCGAGAGCGAAGAGGCGGGAGGGTGCACCCTCCCCCCTCTCCCCTCCCCCCGCGCTGGAGTCTGCGCAAGGGTGACCAGCGACAGGACCACCGCTCTCCCCGTCGCGCATCTACGCCGTCGTGGTCTTACGCTCACACAGGCGGCCCCCGCCACTGCACCAGCGCCGACACGCGTGCGTTGTCGGCTGCGCCGAAGCACTCCACCGTGGCCATGCGCGCACCATCCTTCCACTGCTTCACAAATTCCTCGTGGCCGGCGGCGCAGAGCATGCTGGCGATGCTCTCGTGCTTCACCGCTCCCGCTTCCTTGACGGCGTTCGGCAGTGGCACTTCCACGAGCCTCGACGCCGACTGGAAGACCAGTAAGACGATGCCCCTGCGCAGCATTGCCGCCGCGGTGGCATCCGGCGCGAGCAGCTCAATGAGCCCGTCACGGAACGCGACAGCGCTGACGGCACTCGCGTCGACCGCGACGACGGGACGCGGCTCGCAGACCAGACAGCGACCCGCCACGTCGCCGCTGCCGTGCATCGGGGCTCCGCGGCACGGCTCGACGTTCGTGTACACACCCGTCTCGGTGGCACCGTTGTAAAAGGCGTAGTTGTTCAACTCCGGCGCACACCCCGTCAACCACTTCATGAGCTCCGTCACAGCCTGCCCCGCCACGTATGCGTTGGTGAAGCCGACGGCGGGCACCACGTTCTTGATCACCCCGACCGTGAACAAGTCATCGATCGGAGCGCCGCCGATGCCGAACGCGGCCTGGCGCGCTCGTGCTCGTTCCGCGACCCAGCGCACGTGCTCGGCGTTGTCGGGGTCCAGTGGCTCGTCCCTGTCGCCGTCCTTGCTGTCCTCCTCGCACCCTCCACCAGCGACTGCGCCGTCGCCATCATCGCCTTGGCTGCGACGCCGGCGCCGATGGCGGTGATGCTCTGGCCACTCCTTCAGCTGCACGTAGAGAACGCAGTGCTCCGGCGCGCGCGGCACCGACTCGAGGGTGCACAGCGGCACCGTTGCCCGTGTGGCACCGTCGTTGTACAGGTACATCTCGCACTCGATGCATGGGGTGCGGTTGTGCGCCATGTGAATGACTCGACAGTGCCCTTCGAAGCCCTCCGTGCCGGTGTCGATGATCAGCTTGGCGTCTTCCATCACGTAGTCGCCGACGCGGTACACTACAGCCGGTGCTTGTGCCGTGGAGGCTGCTACTGCGTCCTCTGGCGGTGCTGTCGACCGTGCTGCGGGCGGCGACGCGGACGCAGGGGTAGGGACGACGACGCGCTTGGCGATTTCGGCGACTTTGCGGTTGATCCAGCGCCGCGCCGGAATCGAGTCGACAGCGAGCAGCACCGCGTCGAAGCTGCGGTAGAAGTCGTCCGGTTGATCCTCTAGACAGCCGACGACTGCCGTGACGGACACTCCAGGGCATCGCGCCTGCACCGCCGCCGCTGCCGTGGTGCTCTTGGCCTTGCCGATGTCGCTATGCGTGAAGAGAAACTGACGATTCAAGTTCGACAGTTCGATGAGATCCATGTCGATCACGGTGAGGTGTGCGAAGCCGCTTAGGGCGAGGAGGTGTAGGAGCTCGCAGCCGATGCCGCCGGCGCCGACGACCAGCGGCTTCACAAACGACCAATCCTTCAGTGCAGGGTCGAAGTCGGCGGTGGCGAACTGGGCGGATGGGCTGGTTAGCGTTGCCAGTGCGTCGCTTGCCTGCGTGAAGGCCAGCCGCGACGGCGTTTGTGACGACATCGGCTGACGTGATCGTGCTGCGGGCACTGGTGCGTTGCTTCTTGCTCAATGCACGCACACGACACAGCACAACGCGTGAGATGGACACAACGGAGGAAGAGGGGAGGGGCCTCACCACGTGCGAGGTCGGCGAGCGAGAGAGCAGCTGCCGTCTTCTTCAGGGGTTCAGAGGGCTAATGGCGGGTGGTGGTGGTGGCGGTGGCGGTGACGGTGGCGCGAGGTTGGACAGTCCCCACCTTACGAAGCGAGTGCGCGCGGTGCCTTGGCCGCGACCGCTTGTGCGTGGGGGGGGTCCCCCCTTCTGCAGTGCTCGTTTCCGATCCCTGCGCCGTTGGCCTGCGTGGCGCAGACGTGCGCGACGCTACACACAGGTACACGCACAAGAGCGACTAGGGGCAATGCCGACGCAGAGAGAGAGTGTGTGTGAGGAGGGGAGGGGAGGGCGCAGGCGCTGCACGTACCGCTCTTCATCGTCTTGTGGAGGTCTGCGCGCGCGCGTATAGGTATTTCCCTTCCCTTGCCAGCATGCGCGTGTGCGTGTGTGGTGAGAGAAGGAGAGAAGGGCGGGGGAGGAGCGTGTGCGAGGGCGTTGCACGGGAGGCCATGAAGCGAGTCGGGCATCGTCGTCGCCATCGGCCGGGCCTCTGGTCTGTGTGTATGTGTATGTGTGTGCGTGTAGGGGAGGGAGGGGCGATGTGTGCACACACACTCGGTTGCTGGCGTAGGACAGAGAGACGACGGCAAGGAGGAGCGCACGCCCAGGCAGGGGGTGGGGTGGGGTGGGGTGGGGGGAGCGCGTCGTCAGCATGCCCAAGGCACGCCTTCGGGATTACCACGTCGGCCATCCCCGCCTAACAAGGACAACAACGATGGTGAAGTGCAAGCTGATCGTTGCGATCACGACACCTACGCCGAGACGGGCCACGCCAGTGATACGACCGGTGATTTGGGTAACCAAGAGATTCGGCATCCACCGCCGCACACTGGGGCATCAAATAAAAAAGCAGAAAGACACCCACGCGCGTGTGCGCGTGGGTGCGGCGTCTTTTCTTCCTCCGCACTCCTTTCTTAGCATCTACCGCAAACCACCATGAGCTGGTCGCAAGCGAATCCGTTGGCGTCACCACGCAGAACGACGAGTCTTGTACGTCTCCGTCTCCTTCTGGTACACACACACACACACATACACAGGCGCTTGGTGCGTCTCTCGCGGTGTGCCCCGTGTGTGTGCGCGGTCAGGCGTATATGGAGGTTCAAGCAGAGACATGCTCACTGGTGGCAGCCAATACTCTCGTGCGCACAGCGCGGCGGCAGATCCGCACACGGACACCGACGGATGCAGACGCAAGGAGAGGGAGGGAGGGAGGGGGGGGGAGGTGGGAGCACGAGGAGACTCGACGACACGAAAAAGCGACGTCACACGCCGCAAAGAGAGCCGGAGACATGAGATGCTCAAGCTCACATGACAGTGAGCGGGGGACGGCGGCGGAGGGAGGAGGAGGGGATGGCGCCGGCGAGTACTGTCGGTAGAGAAACACATGCACGGAACCACACGGGCCAACAGAGAGGCAGGCAGGCACGCAGAGAGATGGAGGATCATCATGGACACCATGATGATCGTTGCCTGCCGTATCAACAGAAGACGATGACGACAACAACACGGAAACAAGAACAAGGACAGCAGCACGCGCGGAAGAGAAGGAGGATCGGTTGATGGAGGGAGATGGGATGGGTACATCGATGAGCGTCTGCTTCGGACAACGCAGAGTTAGAGACAGGAGCGTCTGCCACCCACCCACCCACCAATAAGTGTATAGATGTTTATACGCATATATATATATATATATGTAGGCAGATAGGCAGATACCAAGCGCTGACAGAGAGGAGAGAGAGAGAGCAAGGTCGATAGGAGCACCCACACCGAGCGAGAGAGCTGGAGCGCCTCCCCCCGCCCCACACGAGGGATGTGGGGTGTGTGGAGTGGGGGGGGGGCCTCACGAGCGCAGGACTCACGCATCACAACCGCTGTGGTGGAGTAGGGAGTGGGGTGGGGTAGGGACTAGGCATCGTGTGGACGCGCGGTGAGAAAGACACACACACACACACACAAACGAGAGCCGCACCGGCACGCCGACGCGCACGCGTCGGCACACATTGTGAAAGAGGTTACGCCATGTTCGTCAGCGTTACACCACCCGCGCCGACACCAGCGACGGTTATGACCGGTGGCTCAACGGGTATCATCGGCATCACCGTCCCGCCCAGCTGCGGATGTTGGTGCTGCAGCCCATGCGGGAGGTAGTGCTGCCCGCGGGCGGTGAAGTCGCCTCGACTCACAATGGCGTTGCCGGGCCAGTCGCCGCGTATAGACAACTCGCGATGGTGCTGTGCCACCGCGCACGGCACACAGAAGCAGGAGACGAGCACATCCAAAAAGATACTTTCCCACTCCTCGCTCAGCTTCAGCTTCGAATACCATGGGGCACACGGCGTGGCGTGTGTCGCCATCACGTCCGATTCTCCTGTGCGTGGCGCGGCAGCTTCAGATGGTGCTGTGACCGGGGGCGTCACTGACGTCACTTCTGCGGCAACTTCCCCCGTGCCTGCTGGCTCAGCAGCCGCAGCCTCCACCGTGACGTCGCTGTCGCATGCCCTGTGCAGCTGCGACTCTACCTCCGCCGTCGTCGCCTCCTCAGCTTGTGCCCCCGTCTCGCCCGCCTCCGTCGCCGCTGCAGTGTCGGCATTGAGACGATCCATCTTCACGAATAGGTCGTTGCCGACGAGGCCATAGCGCTTCCGCAGCTCTCTGCGGATGATGAACGTGTGCAACGTGATGGACGACAGCGGCGTGACAACGGGCCACAACTGCATGCACCAACAAACATCGAAGCACAGGAGAGCGGCGGTGATCGGATCGAACATGCCACGCTGCTGGCGGTACAGATAGTTGAAGTGCGTGCTGCTGATGCAGTAGATGCACATGACGGAGTCCATGGCAGAGGGGACGTCCGTGGCGAGGCCGAAGAGGCCTGTGTTCCACAGCAGGGATGCCTGCTCCTCACCATACCCTGGTGCGGCCTCGGGCTGCAGCGGATACGGCAGCGGACCGTCGTTGCTGCCACTGCATGCACAGCTGCTTGTCGCCACGTAACTGGCGGCAGGCACATAGGCGTACTGGTACTGCGCGGAAGGCGGGCAGAATGCTGGCGACCCGGGCGGCGCTGCCATGCAGGCGGACAACGTGTAGGGCTGCTGCTGCTGCAGCTGGTAGTGGTATGCCATGTACGGATGCTGTGGCGGCGCTGCGTACTGCGTGCGCTGCGACCAGTTGAAGACGGGCTTCACCACCGCCATGTACGAGCCGTTGTTGTTACCGGTGCTACCTTGCATGTAGTGCAAGCTGGTCTGTGCGGAGCTGTCGCTGCCCGTGTTGTTCGTCGACAGCGCTTCCTCCCGCTGCACTCCGGGTAGTCCAGAGATTGCAGGCGACCATCCGCTATGGCCTGACCCGCTTCCCACCGAGTTGCCCGGCAGAGACGAGGGCGCATCGCTGCCCGTGACGACGCTGTGGAGACTCCCTCGAGTGCTGAGGGCGGCACCACTGCTGTTGCTTCGGTAAAATGCACTGCGCCGAAGCTCATCGACCAGCGGCGCCGGGGCGTCCGTGCCGTCGTTCTGCCGGTAGAGGATTGGCACACCATGCACCTCACTAGATGGCGGCACGTACACCATCGCCTGCAGCTGGTGTCGTTGTTGATGGGGTTGCGGCAGCAGCGACAGCGGCGCACTGCTGTCATTTTCGTTGGCCGTGCAGTGGCTGCTCGAGAGCGGCAAGGATGTGGACATGACCGATACGTGTTCTGCGTGTGCCCAGAGACTTGTGCTGGGAAACAGGGCGCGCGACGGTGACGAAGTCGTTGTGCGTAGCTGACGGACAGAAAAAGCGAGGGCGAGAGGCGAGAGCGAGAGAAGTGGTGCGGAGGTGAGTCGGTGTGTGCATGGGATACAGATCTGCTTGGCAGATGCCTGCGAGGCGCCAGCGGGGACGGGGTTGAGGGAGGAGGGTAGGCAAGGAGGGGAAGGTCAGGACTCCACACGCGACTCGGCGAATCCCGCGACATGCGATTCGCTCTGTAGGCACGTGCGCGCGCCTCCTGAGGCGAGCTCTGGTGAGGGGAAGGAGCATCTACACTTGCCCTGAACTCTTGGCGCTGCGGCTGCGGCGGTCGTGCAGATGGCAGCCGAGCCGTAGACTCATCGCTTGCATCGCGATACATGTGCGATCTTTCGGGTTCTCGCCTGCCCGCGATATCGCGATCAGAGAAGGCGTGCGCACAGTCCCCTCCTTCCTCCCCCTCCCTCGGTCTTTCCACCACTCGCACACCGGATTCGCCGGCGGTGACGTCAGAGAAACAGAGCAACTCGGTGAGGGGAGACTACACTGGCGACGCCGCGAACACCCGCGTCCGCGCGCATGCGCTTGCCTTGCCGAGAGGAGCAGCTGCGTTATCGAAACACAGGAAGCCGAAGGCGTGCCTTGGGTATGCTGACGACGCGCTCCCCCCACCCCACCCCACCCCACCCCCTGCCTGGGCGTGCGCTCCTCCTTGCCGTCGTCTCTCTGTCCTACGCCAGCAACCGAGTGTGTGTGCACACATCGCCCCTCCCTCCCCTACACGCACACACATACACATACACACAGACCAGAGGCCCGGCCGATGGCGACGACGATGCCCGACTCGCTTCATGGCCTCCCGTGCAACGCCCTCGCACACGCTCCTCCCCCGCCCTTCTCTCCTTCTCTCACCACACACGCACACGCGCATGCTGGCAAGGGAAGGGAAATACCTATACGCGCGCGCGCAGACGCCCACAAGACGATGAAGAGCGGTACGTGCAGCGCCTGCGCCCAACGCACGGCGGGCATGGCGACTTGGAGGACATCGAGGCAGAGTAGGACGGAGCGAACAGGGAAAGGAGGCAGAGAAGGAGGCACACAGGCTCGCCTGTCGCCGGCGCGAGCGTGCGACAGCGCGGGTACGTGTGCGTGTCTGTGGGTGAGCGGAGAGGGGAGAGGCGGAGTGTGTGTGTGCGTGTGGGTGAGCTTCGCTTGTCCGCATGTGTGCAGCGAGGGAAGGAGGAGGAGGGCGAGGGGGATCGGGGTTGATAAACCATCATCATCACCGTCACTCGCACCCTTCACACGCGCGTAGGTGATCAGCGTTGCTGTGAAGGAGAGAGCATCGAGGTGGTGGCCAGTGGGAAAGGGGAAGGGGCTCCGCGTTTTGCCTCATCCGATGCCACCGCACCGCTGGCCTGCGTCTGGGGGAATGCATGCGCGCGGGTCGAGGGGCGAGGGTGGTGGTTTTGGTGGTGGTGGAGTGGTGGTGTCCGCTCATGCGTCAGACAACGACGCCCTGATGCCCAGCGCTTCCACACACACACACACACACAAACGCTGAGCGAAAACACATACACAGAGAGAGAGCACAAGCACATGGACGGGCGGCACACCAACGCACACTCTCCGCCGCTGCCGCGCGGCACGTCCGAACAACCGTCCACCGATTCACGAAATATATATATAGAGAGAACAGCAAGCACATGGAAGCGGGACCAACGATACGCCCAATCTACCCGGAAAGCAGAACACCAACCACAGCGAGAGCATCGAGGGGGTGGGGGCGGGGGAGGGGGTGTGATGGTCAAGAGATCGGAAGCAAGCACGCGAGAGACGGACACGGACGCGGACAGTGTGTGCGTGTGTGCGCGTGCGATGAGGTACGTGGCCGAGGGAGAGCAAGGGGGAAGCAAGCAGACACACACGCACACACACACATATATATATATATACGCTGTTGCCGCTGCCGCTGCCGCTGCCGCCGGTGGTGGTGGTGTTGGAAGATGATTGGACGAGGGAGTACGAGTGAGTGAGTGGGGTAGGGGGGGGCGGGGCAGAGAAACACAAAGGCAAACACAGATGGCCGTAGTTGAGGGAGGGGGAGCGCTGAAGGCGCAGCGGTGAGGGGTGATGTCGGCGGCGAGTGCGTGCGTGTTGCACCATCTAAAGGCACCATGCGAAGACCCATGCATGCACAGATGACTCTAGTGCCATTTAGCCAGTCCGATCCCGTCCTCCCCTTCCCTCTCCTGCCGAGCGGGTGCCGTCAGCTAGACTGTGTGCACTGTCGCTGGGGCCTGCAGCGAGTAACGGTTGCTGAAGACGCCGCCGCACCAGTCGCCCTGGTGCATGATCTCGCGCTGATGCTGGGCAACGGCGCACGGCAGGCAGAACCATACGGTCAGGAGATCCAAAATCGACTCCGTCGAACAGCCACAGCCGCTGCTGCTGCTGCTGCTGCCGTGCGTATTGGAGTTGACAGGCGCGCCCGCCGAGTGCAGGTTGTAGCGGCTGCGGATGGCGCTGCGCATAAAGTAGGTGTGGAAGTGGAGCGAGCTCGGCAGGTACGAGGACACTGCGCTGAGCCCGACATCGACGCAGAACAGCCCCCAGCAGACGGGGAGGTAAATACCCTCCGTGTCGTTTATGAGAAAGTTGTGGTGCGCACTGGCGGTGCAGTACATGCACAGGCAAGCGTCGAGACACACGGCGCAGCTCTCGTGGCAGTCGAGGATGCCACTCGTGAAGTCGTGCCGCGGGGTCTGTGCGGGGTGCGGCACGCTCTCATGATCGCCGCCACTACTGTCCCTGCCGTGGCACACATCGACTTCCGCCTCGGCCGGCACCGCAGCATCTTCGATGGCGAGAGCGGCTTCCGGGTAGCTGGCGCCTTCGACGTCGTCGCCGAATCGCAGCACCGTGGCGCGCATGGGCACCTGCGCGTCGTTGGCAAGGTCGGACTTGCTCATGGTGGGTGGTGCTGTGCTGCTGGCGTTGTGGGCTGCTTCTTGTCTTGCCGCGAGGTGGCCGTGGTGGTGGTGGTGGTGGTGGTGGGGTGTGGAGAGAGAGAGGCAGCGGAAAACGGAATGGGCGGGCTAAGGCAGTTGGAGGAGCTGCCGCGAAGGGGACGGCACGCACGCACGCGCGCGCACACACACGTGTATACATGCGTGTGTGTGTGTGTGTGAGGATTGATGTGGCGACCGCCCACAACCGGCACCCATGATGAGCGTGCAAGCAGCGGAGCGAGAGAGGAGATGGGTGGACAAGGACAGGTTTGAAGGGGCGAGGGCGCGGAGTAGAGACGCTTACTGCTTGATCCATCCACGTCCGGCGACAGCGCATCTGGCCCACGCGTCTCCGCGTGCAACGGGTCACGGTGCCGTATATCGAAAAAAGGGGGGGGGGGAGGGTCCTGAGGACCGAGTCGCTGTCCGCCTGTGCTGCAGACCCGCGCGACGCAGATGCCGGCAGACACATGCGCCCTTGCACAAGGTGCAGAGAGCAGAATTGGACGACGGCGATGAATAAAGTGCGCGTGCGTGTGTGTGTGTGTGTGTGTGGGCCTCCGTGACCGCAGAGGTAGAGAAGCAGAGAGACGCACGCAACGGCATCACGAGCCCGTCCCACCCCCTCTCTCTCGCGCGCACTGGGAGTTCAGTGAGATAGATAGCTAGATGCATAGGGATATGCATTACTTGTGCCTGCGCGCGCGCCCGCAAAGTCGACCAGACAACGTCTCGTCTCGTCTCCTCTTCCTCTTCCTCGCAACGTGAGGTCATCCCATCACGCCAACGCCGACTCTACGCCAGCCCTCAATAACCCTTTCACAGGCCCCCTCCCCCCCCC
>NC_018228.1:167347-209095 GCF_000227135.1 Leishmania donovani | reverse complement strand
CCCCACGCACGGAGGCGTGTGCGTGTGTGTGTGTGTGTGCGCCGCCGCCCCACCCCGTCATCTGTGCCGTAGCGAGACGGCTGAAGAAGAGCAACGAACTTCGATGCAGTGACCCCAAACCGAGAGCGAGTAGGGGGATGGAGGCGCCATCGACTCACGGAGGCACCGCATCACTGGCTTAAGAGGCCCGTACACACACATGCACACACACGCATGTAAATATATATATATGCGTGTGTGTGCCTGTGGTCCGTGTTGGTGGCCGGCGGTCCTCCCCCCAACCGCGCATCGTTTCGCCGGTGCCCGTTCTGACCGTCGACAGAGAAAAGAGGAGGATGAGGGGGGGGGGGCGCGCGCGTCTGCCCTGCGTGAGCGCGTGTCCGATGGCCGTTGCCGGGGGTGGAGGGGGTGTGAGGTGTGTGTGCGCCGAGCAAGGGAGTGGCAAACGCGTATTATAATATGCATCGAAGGGCGACGCTGTTCGCCGCGGCGTGGTGAGGTGGTGTGGGTGGCACGGCCCCCTCCCCTCACTCCCCATCCGCGCGTGCGACTGTCTGTAGGATCGAGGACGATACCGCGTTGGATGAGCGGGCGCGCGCACCGGAGCGACAGCAGCGAACCAAGCCACGCTGGTAGTCAACGGTGTCGGAGTCTGGGAGGCTCATCCCTGTCCTTCGGAGGCACCTGTCACCCGCTCCTCGGGTGGCTAGAACGTCACGAACAACTCCCTCACGCATCTGGAGGGCCCTCATGCGGCTCCGACTGCTGTTGCTGCGCCTCTTGGTAGATGGACACCGACTTGTGCAGCAGGTTCCGGATGCGGTCAGTCGCTGTTGCGGTTTCTGTCGCCGCTGTGGCTGATGACGACGCTGCAGCCGATGGTGGCTCACTGATCTGGTCCACCTCGATATCCCTCGGCTCCGCATCCATCGAGAACGACGACCTTCCAGAGCCGCGACGCTGGCTAGGTGCAGCATGCGCCACCGCTACAGCAGTGGACCTCTTCTTGCTTGTCGAGGTCTTCCATGGCTGCTGCTGCTGCTGCGGCTGAACTCTCCCGACGTCGACAGGCTCCCTCACAGCGCCCCTCGCTGCGGTTGTCGCTGCTGTTACCGCCCTCGCGGTAACCGACAGCCTCAGCGGAGACGACGGCGAGGAGGCACCGTGCCCATTACCACGACTGCCGCTACTGTGACAACCGCCGTCGTTGCTGCTGTGGACGCTGACAAGGCTGGCGCTTCTCGACCGTGTCTCGGACTGTGAATGGGGGTGCTGCCGCTCTGCTGCTGCTGCTGCGGCATCGGAGCTCCTCCGCAACGTCGAAAGTGGGGTATCGGTGGAAATGAAGCGCGGTTCCAGCTGCGCCGGAGCGGCGTGGGTTTCAGCGGCGGCTGTGAGGGAGGTCGTTGAGGCTTGCGAGGTCATTCCTGGCTGGCTCTCCGACTGTCCTGATACGAAAACCCGCTGTACCGCGCACCCACCCCGAGCTCTTGCAGCGGTGTGTGTCGGCGTCGTCGTCATCGCGGCCGAGGGCCTCGATCGCTCGTGCTTGCTGCCATGGCGTGACTTTGTGCTGCCACTGCTTCCCTCGGGCTGCTGCTGCTGCTGCTGCTGCTGCTGAGCAACGAAGTACAGGTACGCGTCCTGCGCCATCTCGCCACCCTTGTAGCTGCCGTAGAAGGCCTCGGTGAGCTGGTGATACGACAGCTGTGGGGCGGCGTCCTTTGCAGCAACCTGCGGCACTGCCACGTCCGCAGTGCCGCTGCTGACCGTCATCATCGTGCTTCCGCTGCGGCCACTCGCTGTGGCGGAAAGGCCACGAACCCAGTCGCGGCTCACGGGCTGCCCGGTTATGTTCCACAAAACGGACAGCGCTGTGGGCGACGTTGACGACTGCCGTGATCGCGCGTCCGGGTTGCGCGCAGCCGCAGCGCGCTCCTTGTCGCGGGGCGCCGTTATCCGCAGTGGCGCTGACGACGACTCTGGCGTGCCTGAGGTGCACAGACAGTGCTGCGAGGCAGCCGCGGACGAAGACGCCGGGCGCGTGAGGGCTGCCATCGGTGAGCCGCGGAAATCGCCTGCGTACACGTCTGTGTCGCCGGCGTTGGGGCTGTGGTGTTGCGGCGACACTCTCGCCGTCGCGTGGTGAAGGCCAACGCTGTCGTTGTCATCCGCGACATTGAGGACGTCGGCGGTGGTGTGGCCGAAGGCCGCCATGGCGCGTCTCGTAATGGGCGTCGTTGGAAGTCCAGGCCTGTGGCTGCCGCGCAACGCCGCCGTCAACGCGGGTGCACCGCCACGGCTGTGGCTGCTGGCAAAAGCGGTGCTGCCGATCGTGGTGTTTGTCGAGAGCGAGTCGCGCCGCAACGGCTGCTGCGGCTGCGCGGAGCTGCCGCGTCGTTTCTCATTCTCGCGCATGCGCTCCACCGTCGACACCATCGCCTCCGCGAGAGTTTTGTCGAAGGCTGCGTTGGACCGCCCGCTGGCGGCGGGCCTCTCTCGGCGGCCGCGCGCGCTGCTCTGATCCGTTGCCGCCACTGACGACTCATTATCCGTCCGCGGCGCCGACATCGGCAGCGGCAGGGCGTCCGTGTAGCTCGACTTTGGGAACACGGCCACCGCAAGGTCGTGCGCGTCCAGCGTGTGGGTCAGGAAGCCCCCGTAGTACGAGATGTGGCGCGGCGAAGGCGACGGGGGCAACGCCCCCAACACCGGCGCCGATGATTTCGATATCGGCGGCGATGCCGACGTCGCCCGCGCCAGCGGAGATGGCAACGAGCTCACCGACAGCAGTTTTCCGTCTTCCACGCACGAGAGGAAGGCGTCTGGCGCAGATGGCGACCGTCGCTCGCGGTGCTGCTTGTGAAAGTCAGGCGCTTGTCTGCGTTGACAGTCAGCGCTGTTCTCGTCGCCGCGGTCCACACGGAGGGAGGGTTCATGACTGGTGTCCTTGCGCGCCTCGCCCAACAAGGGTGGCGACGCCGACGCTGCTGCCGCAGGGTCGACGGCGCCAGCGAAAACGCCAGAGCGAATCCGTCGCCGCTCCGCGAGCGCCTGGCGCACTTGGCTGAGTGCCGTGATGCCATCATCGTCATCATTGCCGTGGAAGCCGTTAAAGGCAGAGAAGGGCGATGCCGACATCGCGGATGAGCCCTACCCTCCCCTCTCCTTGTGCGTGTGCGTGTGTGTGTGTGCCGTATATAATCGATCTGTGAGCACACACGCAGGCCCGCAGCGACGTCCTCACCTCACCTCAAGCGCGCACGCACGCTCTCTCGCCGTCGAAACAGACACAAGAAGACGGCAATGAAAAGTTGACAACGGGGAAGCAACGGCGGATGCACGCGTGCGTGTGTGTGCGTGTGTGCGCGGAGGGGAAAGGAGGCAAGCATAGCTTAAGCGCCGACGCAGGTGCCGGAGAGGCTGCTACGACGACGACGGCAGCAGCAGCAGCAGCAGCAGCGGTGGCGTTGACGGTGGTGGGTGGTGGTGGTGACACGGTGCAACGGAGTGCGGGGGGCCGACAGGCTCGTCGTCACGACAGCCGAGGACGACAGCGCGCACAGACAGCGAAAGGCAGAGACACGGAGCCCACACCGCCCCTTGCCCTAGAAAAGGGATTGGGCCGAGCTGATCGATGGTGAGCGAGACAAGACGTTCGTCCGTTCACCGGTCTCGCGCAGCGCTTGTTCGTTGAAGAGGCCGCGAGCGCCGCGTGCGTACGCCTATGCATGTGCGATGGAAAGCAAGCGTAGGAGCAAGAAGGAGATACAGCAGCGAGGGATGCGCGACGTGTCGACGGCGGCGCCGACACCCGATCCCAGCAAGAAGGAGTAACAGACGAAGCGTGCGCACCTCAAGTAAAATAAAAAGGCGATGTAGCCGTGGCAGCAGCGACGGCGGCTCCAGTGGCGGTGACGCGAGGCGTGGAGGGGAAAGAAAAAAAAAGAGATATGTATGCGTGTGTATATGGAGCAGTAGGAAGCACTAGACAGCAGCGGCGGCTCCAGTGGCAGCGGCAGCAGAAGAGCACACAGACTGAGATCCAGCTAAGCGTGAAGGAAGCGGTGGAAGATGGGCGAGAGGGAGGAGGAGGAGGCAGCGGAGATGGTGATGATGGTGGTGGCGCGGGGCACGCACCTATTTATGTGCGCGTGCTCATGTGTTCCAGCAACGTGTCGCACCCTGCAGGCGATCCGACGCACCTGCGTGCGCCGGGTGGGCAGGGGTGGTCTGCGTGTAAGAAGCTTGTGATCAGCGCATGAGGGTCTGTGAAAGCCGTGGTGGGTGGTGAGTGGCACGAGACAGACAGAGATGAGGGATGACAGCGCCGAAAAGGCCGAACAGCGACACAGAGGGTGCATGTGCGTGATGAGGGGATGGGGGTAAAGGCAGAAGGGGAAGCCGCACTCCATCACAGAGCCACCACCACCACCACGAAGCAGACCTACAACCCCCCCCCCCCGCCCTCCCTCCAACAGCCGCCATCTGCCGTGGCGCGAGGGGGTTTTCTGTATCTGTGCATTTTGCGCCCACATCTGCGCGTGAAAATGTACGGCGGCGGAGGGGGACGATTATGGCCAGTGCGACGACGAGCGTCAGCGCCAGGCGGCCGAGGCTGAACATGACAGACGCAAGGGTGGCGAGGCCCAGCGGGATGGCGAGGACCGCCGTTCGGGCGGCGTGCAAGCGTGTGCCGACGTACGCGTGCAGATCCCTCTGGCGGAACGTCGAGGACGGTCGCAGTGAGTAGCGTAGACGCGGAGACGGCGACAGAGATGCATCCGAGAAGCTCAGGCAGACGCAGCTTCGAGCTCCGCGGTCGCTGCTGCGGTTGCCGCGGCGGGGCGGTGGTGGTGGTGCCCCGTCGGCGTCATCCTGCCGAGCAAGCCTTACCACCCTCCTCCCCCCTCCCCCTGTCCTCGACCGTCTTTCTTCTTCGCTGGTGCGAAGTTGGTGCAGGGCGTACATGCTTCAACGAGGAGCGGGCGTTAGGGCCGGAACAGCAGACGTGCATGGGGGCACACCCGCGCCAGCGCCTTGAGAGAGAGAGAGAGCCACACAGATGATGATGATGATGATGACGGGGTGGTGGTGGCGGTGGGGAGGAGGGATGGAGGATGCACGAGCGAGGGTGGTATGCCATAAAGCGACGAGGAAAGACGAAGGAAAACTTGGCATGCGCGTGCACGGCCGATCCTACACTGTCGTCTGAGTAGATGGGCCCGTGGCTGTGTGTGTGTGTGTGTGTGTGCGTGCGGTGTCACGGACGGACACCCATCAGCTCACCCGCATATGGCGCTCGATAGCAGCGGTGAGTCGGCGGGGGACAACGGGTGCAGTCGCGTCAAGCCGCAACGCCCGCTGCAACTAGCGCGAAGCAGCGGCCACGGTCGTGCCATCAACGAGAACGCGTTCACTCTTCTTCTCATCCCTGCCAACACCAACTCACTGGCGACGCGTGCGGTGACACGGGATAAGGCGACCTAGACGGAGCACACAAGACTCAGCATACACACACACACACGCACAGCGCGCGCGCGATGGATGCCGGGCGTTCTCGTGCGGATGGCCCACATAACCGCGCGACACGCGGAGAGGCAGGGAACCTCTTCATTGCAACTCGACTTGCCGCCCAAGAGAAACGACAAGACACACACACAGACACACAAGCCACAAGCAGGCACACGCACACACAAAAATAGAAGATCACCGCCATCGCTATCCACGGCATCCACCTCATACGCTTCACCGTACGCGACGCACACACGAGGAAGAGGGAGAGGGGGGGGTCCGATCGGATGACGACGACGATAATGCAGCACAGTGACAACGTCGACGCCCCCCCTCCCCCTCCCCCTGCACACACATACACACACACACACACATACCGACAGAGCGAGAGGGCAAGGGAGAGAGGGAAGGGGGGGGGGCGACGAGGGCGTATAGATGTTGCATATGCGATACAGCCTAAAGGAGCGCGAGAAGGGGCCAACCACCACCACCAGGGCAGAAGAAAGACGGCTGGAGCATACACACACACAGAGACATCTATAGGTGAGACCGACACATGTCCTGGCCATCATCAGCATCATCATCGCACACAGGTACACACACACACACACAGAAGAAGGCACGCATGGCGAGCACAGGTAACAGAGAGCAGCTGACACCGAACAGGAGGCCCAACGACAAGAAGGTGATGGGTCATGAACGTAGAGAGACAGAAAGAAAGAGAGGAAGAGGACCATGCATCCACGCGTTCGCCGAGCCCGCCATCCGCATGGACAAGCAGCAGCAATGGTGATGATGGTGGACTCTGACCATCGTTACATCCCTGCGCGTGTGTGTATAGGTACCTCCCTTCCCTCGCCAGCATGCGCGTGTGCGTGTAGGGGAAGGGGGGGGGTGAGGAGGGGAGCGCGTCGTCAGCATGTCCAAGGCACGCCTTCGGCATTACCAGCAATGCATGCGCCCGTCTGTCTGGCTGTCGCTGGCGACTGTGAGGAGGATGAAGAAGACGGAAACACACACACACACACACAGAAATGCACCAATGATACTGACGGTGGGCTGGGGGAGGGGGCGTTCGCGGCTGCTGACGGGCGTTGGGATTATGGGATGTCGCGGCCCCCCTCTCTCTCCTTGACAACGCTCTCGTCGTGCCAAGGCAGTCGATGACGAGCGAGGGGGGAGGGAGGTCTTGGGGTAGCAGCATCAGCGGGTAGAATAACACACAGATGAAAAAGGGGTGGAAGGAGGTCGGGGAAGAGGCACACAACACAGGAGATAAGGGGTAGGGGTAGGCGGTTGAGATAGCGACGACAGCGGCGCACGCGTAGGTGGCGGTGGCGGCAGTGCGGGCGGTGGGTGCCGTCAAGGAGGAGCGACCAAGAACCGATGGTCAAGGAGACGGAGAACCGAATCGGAGGCGCGCCAGAGGAACGTGGAGGCGGAGAAAAGGCAACGACAACGGCGACGCATACACTCACATTCATCTTCACGAAGAGCTGTCGAGTCGCCCTCCCTCCTCCTCCCCCCCCCCCAACACACACGCACCCCTGCATGTGTCTCTCCGCTTACGTATGTGCGCTGATGCGTGCAGCGGTACACGCAGAGGCTACCGACGCAGAGGACGCGCGGGCAAGCGACGGCAGCATAATGCATCCGCAGCAGCACGCAGCGGACCCACAGCACGCGCCCACACAAAAACACGGGCACACGCCATAAAGTGTTGGCGGGGTGGCGTCCATCATTCACCGCTACCGCGGCTACAGGATGTCGAACTCGCTGGAGGAGCTGCGCTGCGAGGGGCGGCCGCCGTTGACGCTGCCGTTCTGTGTCGGACTCCGACCGGGGTGCAGGCCATGAGAGCCCATCAGCTGCTGCTGCTGCGGCGGCGGCGGCGCTTGCTGGTGTGAGTTGGACGAGGAGGAGGATAGCAGCTGGCACGCGTCACGGAGCGGCGTGGAGGCATTTGAGTGTGCCGTGATGGGTGTGGGAGAGAAGCCGCCCCACATACCGCTGCCGCCCCCGGGGCTATGCGCTGCACCTAAGCCGCCGTAGCCGCCGCCACCGCTGGCCGCGGCGCCCATGCCAAGTTCCTCATCCGTCAGCTGAACGAAGCTTGACGTTGTGGTTGTCAGACCGGTGTGCGGTGCGGGGCTGAAGGACGGGGTGTGCGGCGGGGTCTGTGTGCGGCCGCTGCCGCCGAGAAGTCGATTCCACAAGCCGGCGCCGCTGCGTGGGGTGGAGAGGTTGTCGGCGGTGCCGAGCGACACGACGCTGCTTGGGCGCGATGCCCTAGCGCCATTCACCGCCGCGGCCGCCGGTACCCGCGCCAGGGCGTTCCAAAAGCCCCCGGGGTAGAGGTCGAGCGAGGCGGCGCTGCTGCCGCGGCTGATGGAGTTGCTGCACGAGGTCGTCCTTATAGCGGAGTTGCCGGCGCCGTTGCTCGTGCCAGTGTGCGCAAGCGGTGTATCGCTGAGGAGCTGCAGCTGCTGCTCATCCTCGAGCGAGTTCACGCGAGAGAAGATCTGCGTGGCGCTGCTGTTCGCACCGTAGGGCACGTCTTCATCGCTGCTCGACGTCTTGTCCGGTTCTGTGTGCGGCAGGCTGAAGACGACCCGCACCACGAGTTCGGCGAAGGCATCGAGAAGGTCCACGCCAGGCATTTTCTCTTCGTGCGCACACCCGGCGCGTGTGGGTGTGCGGGAGTTTCGGCGAGGAGAGGGAGTCCACGCGAGCGAGAGCGGTGGGTGGTTGGAGGTGCACGCCAAAAGCGGCGCCGGCACACGCACGCAGAAAGGAGGAGGAGGGCAGCGGCGGTGGTTGCGCGCGCGCACACACACACACACACAGAGGGGAGCGGCAAGCGAAGCGCGGAGCACCGCAGGCAAGAGGGAAGCGAAGGGAGAGAGAAGAGAGATGCGCAACGAGAGCAAGCTGATGTGTGTGTGTGTGTGTGACGGAGGGGGGAGGGCGAAAGAGGTGAGAGATGGCGTTGCTGAGGACGTCTGCGCGTGCGTGCGTGAAGGGAGTCGTAGTGGTGGTGGTCGGCACAGCGACGTGAAGCGGGTGGTGAGCGAGGGTGGCTGGAGGGACATCTCCCCAGCGATCCGTGCGTGCGCCCGCAGCCGTATCATTCACCACCAGCGCCACACGCAGAGGAGCAGACGTGCAAGCAGCAGTGAGGGCGCACGGATGTGATAGGTGGGTGGGTACTGGCATGACCCGAAGAGAGATGGGCCACGAGAAGGGAAAGAATGCTGTGCAACGGAGGGGCGTGAACAAAAAAAAAGAGGCGACGAATCCGCGTGCGATGTGGCGTCGTTGTCATCATCGTCGCCTGTCTCTCCGGCTCCCTCGCTTACGGCCCTTACGCGCCGGGAACGAAATGCATGCCCCCACCCCCTCCTCCCCCCGATGTGAGGCGTTGGCGTGCGAGGGCTGCTGCTGATGCGGCGGGGAGAACGCCCATCACGATGATGAGCACATGAGACGACCATCTTCGACACGTGTCTCTCTCTCATTCTCTGCCCATACCTCTTTGAATCTTCCCTGAGGTTGTGTAACGTGCACACGCACGTGTGCATCCTCAGCGACTGTTGCCGGCGTTCGTGCGCGCACATCCACTCGCTGGGATCACACCGCCCTGGTATCGACGTCAGCTGGCGCGAAAGGCGGATGCACCGGAAGATACCGGCGCCGCTGCAGCGGCAGCGGCGCCATCTCGCTGCGCCGCGACCTCTTCCAGCACCTTGCGCAGCTTTCGAGGCTGCATGACCGTCAGCGCGTGCTCGGCCATGTCGTACTGCGCAATCCGGTTCGACGTGAGCTCCTGCAGCAGCGCCTTCAGCCGTCCCTGCGACACCATCATACCATGCTGCTCGAACCTGTCCTTCGCGACGAACACGGATACCCTCTGGCCCTCGCCCATCTCCTCCTGCAGATCGATGAGGATGCGCAGGAGGCCGCTGAAGGCTGGCGGCAAGCTGAAGAGCACGCGACGCATCGTATCCTGCAGAAGGTGCGAGCCGCCACCAGCACCGCTGCTGCTGCCGGCGCTTGCAAGGCCGCCAGCGCCAGCAGCTCTCGGCGCGCCGTGCCCCGTCGCCTTTAACCCCAGCGAACCAGCACCGCCGGCTGCCATCGCCTCCGAGTCCGTGAGAAGGCGTAGGCTGCTAACGTGCTGCATCTCATGCACGCGCGGCAGCAGGAGACTGCGTAGCTGTACCGCGCACACGCCCATCTGCGTGAGCGCGCCGGCCAGCGGCGTCAGCGGCCATCGCGGGTCGTCGAAGGAGAGCAGCAGCTGCAGGTGCGGGTGTGGGTAGGCGAACTCGGCGCACAACTGCAGGAGCAGACCCGCTTCCTCCGTGTCCAGCAAGTCGACGTTGTGCAGCACGAGCAACACCGGCGGCGACCAGCCAGGACGCAGCTGATGGGCCTCCGTTAGGTGCAGACGAGGAGGCGCAGTCGGCGATGGCGCTGCCGTGAACGGTATCTGCTCGGCCAGCACGGCCAACGCCGTCGTCGATGGCAAGGACACCCACTGCACACAGCGGCGGCTCGCCTGGCGGCGCCGCACCGACGCCAGCACCAGCTGACGGACGGCGTCGCTGGCGAAGCAGAGGACCGGGGCCCGCCACGTCACCTCTGACGCCGCGCCGCCCCGATGCGAGGCGGCGGTGGCGGGCAGGGGGGGCAGCTTCGGCGAGTGGAGACGGCCAGCCCACTCGCGCATCTCTACGCACGCGCTGCGAGTCGGGGCGACGTCGTTGTCGGCGCCGGCGGCACCGTCGTTCTCCAGCGAACCGGTGACGGTGCGCTGCAACACTTCGAAGAAGGCGGGCACAGGCGACATGAGTGGCAGCGAGGGCGTCGCAGACAACGACGCATCCGCACCGCCAAGCTGCGTGCCGCGCTGCGAGGACGGCGTGCTCGTCAGCACTGTCGGCGAGGGAGGACAGCGCTGGCGCGGCCGCGACTTCAACGTTGTTTTGCTTGGTGTGATCATCCCCGTCGTTGCTGTCACCGTTGCAAGCGTCGACCTCGCCGCAGGGGACCGCCCCACCTCGCGCACGGTGTCACGAGCCGGCATGACAGCGACGCGCTCAGCGCTACGGAGCGAGTCACACGGCTTGCCCAAATCGCCAAGCATCCCATCCCACTCTTCGCCGCTGCTGCTCAAGGCATCGTCGACGTCCACCACATCCACAGGCGTGATCGCTGTCCGTGACGCGGTCACCGCGCGCTGCATGGCGGACGTGACGTCACGCGCCACTGCTGGCGAGCGGGCTTCTTCTCCGGCGAGTGCCGCCCGTGCCGCAGGGTACGCATCAGCTTCAGCGGCAGCACCAGGCCTCTGCTGTTCACGTTGATGCATATCCTGCTGGCGCGCTTGCCGCCGCGGCGGCATGGCGTCGTGCCTCCGCAGCTGCAGCTCTGTCTTGAGCGCGGTGGAGTGAACGCGCCTCACGAGCGTGCTGCCGAGGATGATCAGCTGACGTACAATCGAGGGGGCGGCGGCAACGCCACCCGATGCGCCCGTGCCGCTGCCACCTCCGGAGCGCCGCCCACGCTGGCCACCGCCGTGCGGATCGCCTGCCGCTGATGCGGCAGCGATACTGTCGCCGTTGCCGACGTCACCGTCGCCACGACCGAGGCTAGCGTCCACCGTGACGACGTGGAAGTGCTTCAGCTCCGCGCTCTGCGCCACGTGGTGCAGGAAGTAATACTTCGAGCCGATGCCGTACACCGCGACGGAGCGGCCGTGCAGCAGGTGATCCACGCAGAGCGCCAGCTCCGGCGAGGCAAGACCATGGGGCCACTGCAGGTCAGAGGTGGGCGGCAGAGCCGAGACCTCCGCGCCCCCTTCCGCGTCTTCTTCGTTCATCCGCGCACGCTTGCGCGACGCCGACGGCGGCGTCGTGGTGCAGCGTGCTACGTGTGAAGAGGCCTGTGGCACCGGGCGCTGTTCCTTCAGGTGGTGGTGCTGTGATGTAGGGTCTGGCAGCGATGGCGGCAGCGCACGCCCCAGGCGCAGCGGCACTGGGGTCGTGGCGACGTGGTGCATCACGTGCACAATGAGCAGCGCACGCAGCGTGGCGGCCGGCACCACCTTCACGGACGACAGCTGCCGGGGGTGCAGCTGCGCGTGGTGTGCACCATCGCCGCCACCCGCTGCGGCAGCGAGTTGCGTGGTGGCCTTTCTGAAGATGTCGCTCGCCTCGTACAGCGCCAGCGCGTGCGTGCTGGCGAAGGCGTACAGGCCGTAGGGCACCGTCACGCGAAACGGCCGCGCCGGAAGCCCCGGCAAGGAGGGTGGGCAGCGCCACATGAAGAGCGGCGTGACGGAGGCCGAGGACGGCAGCACGCCATGGCCACGGTGGCCCGCGCTGCTGTGCTGGTAGTGGTGGTGAAGCGCGGGTGCACCTTCACGAGCCTCGTAATTCACGGCGCACCACACGAGCTGCACCTCCATCCGCGGATTCCATACAGAGAAGACGTAGCTGCCGCCCTCCTCGCAGCGGTCGAGGTTCGGCAGCGCTGCGCTACCGCGCAGACTGGCGGCTGCGTTGGCTCCTGCATCAAGGCGCGACAGCGTCAGCCGCCGTCCATGCCCTGACGACGCGGACGGCAGCGGGTCCCGCCCGCGAACGGCGCTCTTGCCGCTCGATGCATCGCCGTGGGGGCGGCGGAGGCGGCGGCTTTGCAGGGGGCTCTGCGTGACACATGGGGCTGACCCGTCTGCGCGGGCGTCCGCCCCGCCCAACGTGGCTGGGAAGACTGCGAGCACCCGAGCGAGCAGCGGCTCCGTCGATGACCGCCGCTTCTCTCGCTGTGTTCGCATGAAGTGGTACTTGTGCAGATTCGCCGTGTCGTAGACGAGGCTGCCGCCGCTGTGCCGCCGCGCCGCCGGCGCCGGCCCCTCACAGCACCACTCGTGCAGGAGCGCCTCTTCACGCACGAGGTCGCCGCGCCGGCAGAGGTGACAGCGGAGAGGTGCCGCCACCGTCGACGATGTCGAGGTCGGCGGTGCGTCACGTAACGAGGCACCCTCCTTCAGGTGTCGCTGCCGCGACGTGCGGCCGTAGTCGCCCCCAGCGCTCTCCCTTGCGTAGGTGGCAGCGGTGGCATGGACCTGGTGCGCACCGTTCGCAGCTCCGCCACTGCGCACGGCGGTCGCAGGGGAGGCGATCACGGCATCCAGCCAGTCCATCTCTCCCGTCACGGACGACGCGGATGCAGCCGGCGAGGGGGCGGGGGACGGCGCGGCGGTTCTCGTGACACGCGACTGCTCCCGCAAGTTCGTGAGAGGGAAGCAGTCCACGCAAACCGTGTAGGAGCAGTAAGTGCAGTAGTACCCCGGGACGTCGCGGTACCGCGCCGGCAGGTCGCTGTGCGCGCAGGACACCCACATCTCCGGCGACGGCGAAGGCGGAGATGTGGTCAGGGTTGCTCTTCTAGAGGCGGCAGCGACGGCAGTGCACAGCCGCTTGGTTGGATTCGTGCCTTCTCCTTGGCTGACCACCTGCGGTGGCGGTGTGTCGCTCTCCAGGCCTCGTGGCGCGGCAGTGAACGGCGGCTTCGCTGAGGACGACAGCATGGCCTGCTGCGTGCGCGCCGTCGCCACCGGCGTCAGCGAGGGCAGTAGAGGTGACGCCTCTTGCCGGCGCGGCTGCGGTGACGACGGCAGGTGGAGCGCCGTAGACGGCGAAGCCTCTGCGTCATCTGACGCTCCGTTGGCGTCAGCATGGCGCAACTCGGAACTTCGGTCGTCTGCCTCCTCACCGCCGCCTCGCCCATCCTCGTAGACGACGCGGCCTGGATGCGCTTCTGCTTGCGCAGAAGATGACGAGGATGACGACGCCGACGAGGCAGGCCGAGAGGCACGCCGCCTCCACTCGTCCTCGGCGTTCAATGCCGGCTGCTGCCCCTGGGGTGCTGCCACTGGCGAGTCACGGTCGCGTGTGTCTTCTCGGCTGGCATGGAGCGCGGCGCACGAGCCTCGCGCTTCGGTCACCTCCTCAGCGTTGCTTACGACGGCAGCAGGTGCTGCTGCCGCGGCTCTGGCGTGGCACACGTGCCTCTGCGCATCGAGCGGCTCAGGGGCAGGTGCGGCCAGCAACGATATCCGCGACGGTCGGGTCGGCGTCATCTGGGAGAGGGAGGACGACGAGGACCAGAGCCCGTGATCCTCCAGCCACGGCGCCACCACGCCGCCACCGCCGCTGGTGCGATCCGTCTCGTCGCCATCTTTCACGCGCCTCACTTCTCGTTCACTCGCCTCGGCACGATCGCTGCTCATCACACGTCTATCGTGTCCTCCAAGTCGTCTGTCTGGTGGGTTCATAGGCTCGCTCCCGTGTATGGGCGTAATACGTGGGGCTTCTTGTGTTGCTGCCGCCCCCCACCCCTCCTCTCCCAAGTGCGCTTGTGCAGACGTGAATATGCCGGCTCCAGTGGATCTGCGTGCGTGTGCGGCGTAGCTGCAGCGCAGGGCCGGGTCGGGTTCAGATCGCGAAACCGCAGGACCACCACCACCATCACCACTCCCTCCTCCGCTGAGCGTTCCGCTGCCGCCGCGGGCCGGCAAGCAGGGAGGGCGGCACGAAAAAGTGGCAGCGAGAGCACAAGGACGAGAGGGGGAGAGAACGCTTCACAACACGGCGGCGGCTGCGAGAAGGCGTAGCGCGTCACGGCAGGCGCGCGGCAGAAGCGACGTGCGATGGTCGGGGAAGGAAGGAAGGAGGGAGGAGGAGGGGTGCTGGAGAACACAAGAAGGGGTGGGGAGGAGGGGAGGGAGGGCTCGTGGCTGCGCGCACGGGAGGCGGAGAAAGAGAGAGAGACCGCCCCATACTTCTTTTTCCGTTGATTCTCTGACGAGCATCATCGCCAGAGGTGCGCTCGAGCCACAGCAATGATGCGCCGCGAACAGCAGGGTGGTGGTGGTGGTGGTGGTGGAGGAAGCGAGGCGGGCGCGCCTGTGCACGCGCTCCACCCCTGCTGTTCGCTCGTTGAGTTCGGGGGCGTGCTCTCCGTCAGCGCTCCGACGGCCACTCTGACCGTGCCACCACAAGTTGTCTGGCTGTGCGCGCGTGTGTCAGGAGGACGCGCCTGTCGGCTGGTGCATGTCGCGCTTGTTGTGCCTGGAAGGAAACTTTAAAAGAGGTACACGGCAAACGTGCGCTTAACAAGAGGGAACATAATAGGGAAAGAGAAGGCTGCCGTGTGCATCGACCTTCCCACCAACGGCAACGCCATCATCACCAGCAACAGGGTGAGCGGCGGCCGCCATACGGGCGACAGGCATGAGCCACGAGACGCAGCCAGCCAGCCGTCCAGCAACCAGACCAGGAGCGCGCAAGTGTGTGTGTGTGTGTGATACAGACGCGTATGCATGGACATGCCATGCACGCATGCGCGGGGGGTGGGTGGGTGGGCGGTCCATGACGGTGCGCCTCCCCCCTCAACCACAGCTGTACTCGCACGCGCCTCGCCTCTCGCCACCGTCCTCACAGCAGACACGCACGCGCGTCCTCCGGGAACTGCGCCGACGTCAGCTGCGGGTGCACCACATTTGACACGAGCGAGAGGGGGCTGTACTTGGGCAACGTGCTGCTCGCGCCGATGCAGGACACGGTGGGTTGCACGACGGCCAAGTACTTCTCCGCCGCGGCGCGCAGGGACTCGGGCGTGACGGCGTCGACCCGCTCAAACACCTCCTGCAGCGGCACGCGGCGGCCAAAGTGAATCATCTGCCGCCCGAGGTCTTCGGCGCTGTTCGTCGTGCTGTCGCGCATCATCATGACGGACGCCTTAAACTCCGCCTTGGCCGCCTCCAACAGGGAGTCGTCTACCTTGGTGGCACAGAGGTCGTAGAGCGAGCTGAGGACGTAGTTGAGCATCAGTGTCTGCGCGTCGTCGCGGGCAATGCCGCTCGTCGCCATGCGGGCCGTCACGATGTGGTAGCCGAGCAGCGCCGTCTCCTCGTACGGCGTGTAGAAGGGGCGCAGCTGGACCAGGTTCGGCACCCGCTCCCACGGTAGGTTCGGGTTGCGGCGCTGGGAGCTGAACTGGTCGTACTGCCCTTCGCGAAACTGCCCAATCACGTTGTGTATCAGCTGCAGCGGGTAGCTGTCCGGGTGCGAGGCGCCGCAGATCGGGAAAGCCACGGCCGTGTTCGCTGTCGCCATTCCCTCGTTCCACAGAACTGTGTGGCCACCCTTGTACGCACCGCGCAGAAGCGGGCGGTTGTTCGTGGAGGACAGGCCGCTAAAGTACTTCTCCGCCAGCGCGTGCGCCGCATCAGGCGAGATGCCGCCAGACGACACGAGGCACATGCGCGGTCCTGTGTAGTGCACCCGCACGTAGTCCTCGATCATGGACTTGTTGATGTTCTTGGCGATGTTCTCGACCGGGCCGAGGATTGTGAGCGGCAGCCCACTCGTCGTCGGGTCGTAGGCGGCTTGGTGCACGTTGTCCATGAGCACCTCATCCACGAGCTCCTCTACCTCGCGCATCTCCGCCAAGATCGTCGGCCGCTCCGCCTCGATGTCGTGACGGCGGTAGCGGCCACGCTGGAGGAGGTCTGACACGACGTCGATCATCTTGTCCACGTCCTTCGTGAACGCCTTCACGTAGTAGGCGGTGCGGTCGCGCGAGGTGTACGCGTTGAAGTGCGCGCCGCGGTGCTCGAAGAGGTTCTCGACGTCGCTCTTCGAGTACCGGTCGGTGCCCTTGAAGTTCATGTGCTCCAGGAAGTGCGCCACGCCGCTGTTGTGGATGTCCTCGAAGCGGCTGCCGGCGTCGATCCACACGCCGACGGTGGCGAAGGGGCAGTCCTTCACGTACTCCGTCGCGACCCGGAAGCCGTTCGGCAGAGAGGAGTAGACGACGGGGGTGCAGCGGCTCAGCACCTGCTGGCAGAGCGGGTCTTTCATTGTCATGTTTTGCGGCAGCGCCGCCGTCGCCGCCACGGCGCCGGTTCGCCGCATCATCGTGACTGGGTGCGGTGCACTCGTGAGGTGTGCGTCGGGGGGCCGTCGGCGCGGTCGCCTTGTGTGCCGCTCAGCAATACAACGTGATGCAAGCGAAGAGATCTACGCGCGCCCCCTCCGCTTCTTGAGCTAGCAGCGCCGCTGCGTGTGCGTGTATGCGACTTATCGATCTTCACGCGCTGGGGCTCATCGGAGGAGAGGGCGGTGCGCGTGTGTGTGTGTCGTGTGCGTCGAAGAGAAAGGGAGAGAAAGAGAACAGAGATGCGCAAGTTACAAGGGAGGTCGCAGAGACGAGAAGACGAGCGCCGCAACGCCACGGGTTCCGTGTGCGTGTACGCTTACGGGTGAAGGGCGGGTGCGCTGAGCAGGAGGAAAATGTGCGCAAGTCACGCCGTCGGAAGCCGTAGCTTCTTCTATGCGTTTTTTTTTTTCTGAGCTCCGGCGCACACGCGCGACCGCGTGTGTCTGCTCCGTGTGTGTGTGTGTGTGTGTGCTGTATGGTTCATCTCGGCCTCGCGTTCTCCATGTGCTCCTCCTCCGTGGGCGTGTGCTCCATGTGCGCAGTGCGCCCCCTCCCCTTCCTCCCCTGCGGCAACGAAACATAACGAAGACATTTGCTAGGCAACATGAGAGACACCAACGACGACGACGGCAGCGCGCCCATGTGGCGACCATGGAAATAGAATCGGCGTGCTGGCGATGGTGAAGGGGAGGGTGGTGGTGGCGGCGACGACAGTGGTTGCCGTTGCTGCCGAAGGAGCGCGCGGGCCGCACCGTCGGCGTCCGGTACGAGGCAGGCGTGCAGAGCGTCGTCAACGACTCGCCCTCTCCCCCCCTTCTCCGTCTACTGCCCCTCCTCTCCCGGCAGCCGAGTTGTCTCTGGGTCTGCCTGCGTGCCACCAGCCCCCCACCCCTCTTCCTCCCTCTTTCTTTACCTTGGGTGGTGCCTCGACTCGTGTCAGGCCGCCTCACGCAAGGCTGCCTTGACACCGGAAATGATGCGCAGACGTTCCTCAAGCGCGGTGGCGCTTGCGGTGTCGCCGAAGTTGTCGAGCCACCCGCCTACCTCACGAACGGTGGTGCGCCACGTCCGCCGGGCAAGAGACGACGGGGACGCGTCGCCCTGCACATCTTCGGCGTCCCACGTGGGGTTGTTCTCCTTGATCCACACGAGCACACTCTCGATCTCGTTGCGCAGAGTGCTGCGCCGCAGCCGCACGTCGTCCAGCGCTTGAAGCTGCCGCACCCGCCGGTGCGAGAAGGTGAGCTCTGCGAAGTCCATGTTATAGCGGGGTCCGTGCACCGCTGCGCCAGCCGTGGCGGCACCGCTCGACACACGCAGAGAGAGTGCGATGACGTGCACCTGCACTTGCGGCGGCGTCGCGGTCGCGGTCGCGTCGACGGTGGTGGGATCGGCAGTCCCCTTCGCGGTCACGCGTGCATCGGTGTGCTTCACTTTTTCCTCGTTGGCGTTCATCTCGTGTTTGTCTCTCACGCCCTCGCCCGGTTCGTCACGCTGCGTGGCCGGTGGCACGCCAGCGGCTATGCCGTCGTGATGGCTGCTCTGTAGAGACGCCACTGCCGCTGCCCCTGCGGCTGCGTTGCTGCCATGGACGTCCTCTGCGGCATCGGGGTCCACCCCCGCTTCCTCCACCTCGGCGCGTAGGTAAGCAACGCTGCAGTGCGGGATGCCACTGACGGTGGCGACAACCTCGACGACCACCTCCGCACCGGCCAGGCGAACGTGCTCACGGCGTGGCCTCGCACTGCCGTGCTGAGTCTTCTGCTGCGTGTACGGCGCGAGCAGCTGCTCGGCGGCCTTGCGCACGCCCTCCACGGTGCAGGTGCGCACGTAGCAGCCGGTGCAGTTCGCCATCGACGTAGGTGAGGCAGCAGCGCGCGCCGACCCCGCCGCGACAGCCGCGCCGGAGCGCATGCTGTGGGCGTAGGCGCTGTCCGCCTCGGCACCCGAGTACAACGTGATAACGACCTTGTCGGCCGGTGAGACATCCACATCCGGCAGTCGCACACGCACACTGCGCGTCGCCGGAAGGGTTGTTTTCCGTGCAGCGAACAGGATCTGAACCTCCGATGGCGCTGCTGCCGCTACGATCCCTGTGCTGTGCAGCTCCATCGAGGCGTAAACAGCGCTGGTCAGCCACTCGCGCACGTGGTAACGCGGCAGGGCCTGACCGAGGTGCAGCCCAAGCGTCCGCGGCGCGCTCGACACGGCCAGCAGCGTTGTGCCCATGACGGCCGCCTCATCGCTGTTGAGGGTGCGGTCCACGACGCCGCTGCGGTAGCCCTCGCCGAGGCGCTGCAGCAGCCGCGGCACTCGCGTCCCGCCACCGATGACCTCGAAACGGTCGAGCGCGCCGAGGCTCTTGACGACGCCGCCGGTGGCGGCAATGGCCTCGTCTCGCAGCGCCACGGCGGCGTCGAAGAGAGGCCGGCACCACTCCTCAAAGTCTCCGCGCATGAGGCGGAGGCTCAACAGGCCGCCGTCCGCCGTGACGGTGACGTGGCGCTGCCGCAGCTCCTGCCGCCCCACCGCGTCAAAGTACGACGGATCGGCGCGGACGCCGTCGATGGTGACATGCGCATCGGTGTTGGCTGACAGCATTTCCTTCGCACGCTGCGCGGCACGGAGGAGGCTGCCGCGCTCCCTCGCTGCTTCGCGGCGCCCCGCGTCACGGCCGCCCGCGGCCGCGAGGACACCGTTCATCACGCGCCGGCCGAAGTACCGCGCGTCCCAGTGGTTGGCAATACACTCGTCAAAGGCGGCGCCGCCCAGCGTGCGACTGCCGACAAGCGCCTGCATCTCCACGTCGCCTTGCAGCCCTGCTCGACTCGCCACGGACGCCGGCAGCGCCGCGAGGCTGTAGATAGCCACCTCGGCGTGCCGGCTGCCCATGTCGTAGATCATGACGTACTGCACCTTGTCCGCCTTCAGCACCTGCTCCGCCTTCAGGTAAGCCAGCTGCACCGCTGCCCCGGCCGTGCTGTGGACGAGGCGCACCACACGCAAGCCGGCCAGAGCCGCCGCATCCACGAGCGCCTGCCGCTGCGCGACGGTGGCGTGGGCGGGCACGGTCAGCGCAGCGTAGCGGACGGTGGCTGATGCGCGCGTCTCTCCCGCGGCGGCATCAACGCTGCCAGCGTTTTGCCGCATGTCCGCCAAGAGCCGCTGATCCTCCTCACTGAGCGCGTTATCGGCCGCGTCGGTCTTCTCGGCCATGCGACGCGCATGGCCAAGCAACATGGCCGTGAGCTCCTCCGATGAGAAGAGCACCCCTTCCTCTTCGGCGGCGGCAGCGATCCCAGTGCTGTGGTCACCTGCCGCCCGCCGCCACTGCTGGCCAGGAGCGTTGCTCGTGATATAGAAGGGCACGTACGCGCCAAGAGCTTGACGTCCGACGACGCTGTCACGCGGCTGCTGGGCCTTATCCATGATGTTCGCCGTGGTTGTGCCTGTCGATCGTAGTGCCGTGAGGGGCACCACATGACAGCTGTATGCCGTCGTCAGCTGCTCCGACGTCAGCGCACATGCCCTGGATTCCACGGTCGCCGCGTTCGTGGAGGCTGCCGTGCAGCCGAGCAGCTGTGCCGCGCTGCACACAACCTGCTCCGGAAAGCGCGGCGCCAGCGCCTGAGCCTGCTCGGCAAAGGCTCGCTCTAGCTGGTAGCCGCGCGGATGCAGTGCCGTGTACGGACGATGCGCAGGGGGCTGCTCGCCATCACCACGTCCACTCGGGCTTGCGTCCGTGCTGACGCCACCGCTGCCAGCGGTCGCCACCGGGTCACGGAAGTAGCGAAACGCCACGCACGGTGGGCTTTTTCGGTTCGCCTGATCGTTAAGCACCATCGTCACGGACCCGGTGCTTGTCGCCGCTGCCGCATCGCCGCCCTCCGCCATCCCGTTGTGCGGCGCTTGCTGCTGAACCCGCCAGGCACTCACCTTCATGCTCTCCTGTCCGAGGTCAACTGAGATGAGCGCCGTCTCGGAGATCGCCAGCAGCGGTGGTGCGGCAGCGGTGTTGGTAAAACCCGCGTCGCCTGCGGCCCTCGCAAAGAGCGGCGAGGCGCGACAACGCGGCAGCGCGAAGTCGACGGCGCCCAACAGAAAGAGAGCAAGACTCAGAAGCAGCAGCTGCATCCACGGTTGAGTGCTGTGCGGGAGACGGCATCGGCGACCGCAGCGCCGCGCTGCTGCTGCTGCTGCTGCTGACGACGACGACGACGACGACAGCATACACGGGCGAAGCCGAAGGTGCGAAGCCCGGTGCATCGCTGAAACGCCCCTCCCCCTGCCGGTGGCGTTGGCAGCGTGCACGCTGTCCTTATTGCTTGGATATTGGTATTGCGGTGGTAGTGGTCGAGCTCAGCGAGCGCGCGTGCGTGCGTACGCTCTTGCTGTGCACTCTTTAGAAGTACTAGGGGCTCATGCGCGAAGAGCGGCCCCCTCCCTCCCAACCCCCACGACCCACCCACCACCAAGTAAGGCAGGGCACGTCGTGTAAGGGTGAGTCAGAGCGGGGATACAGGCGAAGGAGGGAGAGGGAGGGGGAGAGTAGGGAGGCAGCCGGTTGAAAAGGTTGCATCGCACCCGTACAGGACGCGCCCGGCCTTCGAGCGATGATGGGAGAGGGGGGACGGATCGTGACAGCGCATTTTGATGGTGGCCTAGAAATGAGGTGCTGCGCCGTGGCGGACACGGACGATGGGGTCGTGAGGTTGCGCTGCTCAGGAGCAGTGGAGAGAGGAGGAGGAGGGTGAAGCGTCATCACGGTCGTGCACGCCACACGGACGCTTCACCACCACCACCACCACCACCACCACCACCGCAACAGCCGCAGAAAAGCACCAAAAGAAGCGATAAGATAAACGAAAGCAGCCGGATGACGCTTCTTGAGCAGTGCGTGTGCGCCAACACTGTTCCCTCAGCGCACGCACTGCATCCCCCATCCCACCCGCACGCCATTTTCCATGGGGAGTTGCTCGAGACCCCGACAACACACGCACGCAAAGACGCGCTGGCTCGGCGCTCCCCCCCCCACGGGCTTCCGACGCTGCCGCGCGCGCACACACAGACACGCGCTGCTGCTGTGCCGTCGTGTAACGACGCACGAGGACGTGATGAAGGACATGCGCATCGCACCGTGCACGATGCCAGGCCCTTCCCCTCCTTCCCTCCCTTCAGGAGGGAGGGAGAGAGGGAGGGTGGTGGTGGTGGTGGTGTGGTCCATAGGCAGCATGATAGTCTGGCGGATTTATCTATATATAAGCACAGCGGGCTCGCTCTACCGCTGCACGCTCGACGCTCGCCCGACGACGGAACCTTTTCCTTCCATCCGTTGCGGCGATCAAGTCGTTCATCGTCGTCCACGCGCCGTGAGCGCTCGGGCTCGCTTCCACACGTGTGACGCGATCGTCGTCGTCGTCGTCGTCCTCCTCCTCCTCTTCCATGGCATGGCGCAGAGCCTTCGTCCACGCACATGGGCGCTCACGTCGGCGTGCACCTTCGGTTTTGGACAACGCGCGTCCAGGCTTGCTGGACCGCGTGACAGGTATGCGGGCAGCCTCTTTCTCGCCATCCAGCACGGGTGGGTGGGGAAGAAGGGGAGGGGTGGGGAGATGCGCCGAGCGTCGCCGCGGCACTTCTATCCCTGTGCAGCGTCGCCTTTCACGGTGTCCCTCCTCGCGTGGCACAGACTTTGCAGATGCGCCAACCACCCCGTCATGAGTGCTGTAGCGAGACGGCTGAAGAAGAGCAACGAACAGAGAAACAACAACAACAAAAAAAGACGCGCTTCTCAGCGCTGTTCACCGTTACGCGCCGCGCGAAGACGAGCTCTCTACGAGAACGCGGATGACGGCATCAGCAGGGCGTGAAGTGCGACGTCGGCGCGATGCTCGTGACTGGAAAAACCACGCTGCTATGACTGTCTGTTGTGATCGTGACGGCGTCGAGCACGTGCGCGCCCCACTGGCTTGTGGACCCCAAGGTTTGCGATGAGCACTTGCTAGGACTAGTAGCCATATCAACCGCCTCGGCACTGTCGCGGCTCACGCAACGCTCGGCATTCTTGGCGGTCACGTCGCACAGGCAGCCCTCCTCCCCCTCGATGCGCCCACTTCGTTGCAGATGCTGCTGCGTGCACTCCACATCACCGTCGTAATTCAATCGCTGCTGCGTTCTCCTAGACGTGGCGGCCTGCAGGACTGGAGGTGGCAAGGAGGGCCGGGGTTCGCGAGCCGATGCTGCTGGTTCGATGGCCCCTGCGCTACCCCTCGTGGTGCCTTCATTTTGCGTCTCCGCAGTGCAGGCGCACAGGAAGTCCATGCCACAACCGTCGTCGCTCTCTAAAAGCACCGGCGATGGTGCGGTGGAGGTGCGCAACGAGGGGTGCAAGCCACGCTCACCCGATCGATGATGTAGCGCCGCCATCATGAGCTGATCCATAACGGCGGACATGCCGCGCTGAAGGCGGAGGCGCCGTCGCTCCTCTGTTGTCTGCAACGCCAGCCGGTCTTCCGCCTCGCGCGCCAGCAGCTGAGGAACCGTCGTTGCTGTGACCGTCGGCATCGGTGACGTGCTGTCGCTGTGTGTGGAGTCACCGTCTTTCAACGGCCCCCAAGCACCGCTGCAGCTACTGGCAGCGTCCGTCTGGCGGCCCTGCGGCGTATTTATCAGCGATGAGATGCTGCGGTCCTCCGAGTCGCTCGCGATGAGTCCCGCTCCGCCGCCAGCGCCGCTGCGTAGGCGGCGCAGACACAAGGGGGGGCCCCCTTGCGCAGCGATCGCCTCCCTGTCCGACTGCAAGCACGATTGCGGTCGGGAGCCCGAGTCATCGAAGCTCGACGTTGAACCACCACCGACACCGCTGGAGAGCCAGTTGTGGAGGCACTGGTGCGGTGACGCGTTCCGTGGTGACTTGCTGGAGAGGGGGTTCTGCACGATGCGCTTCCGCCGCTCCGCTGCCGCTTCCGCGGTCACGGTGGTTCCTGTGGCGCCCGCGCTCCCTAGCGACCCGGCTGCTGCTTCGGCGAGCGCTGCAGCGCCGACGGAGAGCGAGACCCCGGCGCCGTCGGCGGTTCTGCTCTCTGGCACGGACGCCGCCACTGGCGTCTGGGGGAAAGATGTGCTGCACAGCTCGTCTTGCCGCTGCGGCTGCAGCGGTGTCTGGAACGGACAACTCATCGACCATCTCACCGACGTGAACGACATGTCGCGAGCCAGCGACTGGCTTTGCGACGCGTTGCTCAGCGCCGAGAGCGGGGGGACAATGCTGGTGGCCCGGGATGCGGCGCCGATGACGGGGGCGACGCTGCTGCGGCTCGCTGGCGCCAGCGGCCGCGTCGAGGTGCCTGGGTTGTCGACACGGTCGTAAGCACCGTCCACGTGGGCGCCCGCATCCGACAGGCTGGAGTCGCCGTCGGTGGTACGGCGGCCGCGGTGATGCCGCTGCTGTTGGCACCGCTGCAGCTCTGTGTGCCGTGGCACCTCTGCGCCGTCGTCCACGTCGTGCAGTTCCTCCTCACCGTCGGCATCGATGTAGACGGTGCCTTCGTCGGAGGCGATGCCGCCGCAGCGCACGCCGATGCCGACGTCACCGAGCGGGGTCCACGCCAGCCGGGATGCCGACGGCTTGCCTTGACGTCTTTGGCCGACGCGGGACGTCGGTGACGGCGCCTCTCGTCGCCCCTCCACTCCATCGGCGGTTTCTCTATCGCCATGTTGCCGTCCGTGCCGCCGAAGTGCGCAGTGCAGGTGCCACAAGTGCAAGGCGCGGGTGATGAGCGCTCGCACCCGCTCTCGCTGCAAGACATGCGCGAGGGCGTGCTGCATCGCTCTCTGCATAGGGCAGGCGCGTGGTGAAGAACATGGCTCACGCGCGCCGCTACCGGTAACTGCGTTTCTGCGGCTGCTGCTATGCGTAGCGAAACGCGTCACCGCTGCTGCTGCTGCTGCCGCGGTGAGTAGCGATGGCGCCAGCATGTCGTGAAGGCTCGAGGTCCAGTACGGGACGGCGACGGCAAGTTGAAGGTCTTCCGTGGAGGTGATGCTGCGGTTGTGCACGCGCGGGTGGCCAGATTCCACCGTGGCGGCCGTTGCACCTTCAGTCGTTGCCACCGTCGTACCCTGCCCGCTGCTTGCGTCGTTCTCGGTGGCGTGCAGCACAAGAGGAGGAGGGCGAAGGGCCTCTGTGGTCCGGCTAACGCGCCTCGTCGTTGTGAGGCGCGCCCAGCTCGTGCCAGAGAGACGGGAGCCACCGGCACCGCTGCTGTTCGTGTTGTGGCCGCCCTCCTTCACAGCGGCCGCGCGGTCACGCAGCGTCGGCGACAGCGGCGGCGGCGGCGGCGCCGAGCTGCTCGGCGTGCTGATTCGGTTGCTTCCATCCGGCGTCGCATGAGAGAGTGCGGGCGGGGGGAAGAGCGACGTCGGCCTGCACAGCTCACGATACGACGACTTCGCCTTCACCACACCTGTGCTGCTGCTCGCCCCAGCTGCCGCTGTCGTACTCGTCTTCGCTTCAGTCGCGGCGCCGGTGTCCGTCTTGGAGGAGCAGGGGGCCTCCTCCATGGGCAGTGTGTGATCTCGCGCTTTTTACAGGGCACTCGCCCAGGCCTTGTCCTCCCCACGTACGGATCAAGCAAGCGGAAGCACAGAGACGGAGACACACTGGACACGTGAGAGACCGACGGCAAGACGGAGAAGCACAGGAGGGCCGCGCTGCTGCGGACGATGATGGGATGATAATGGATCGTTCTCTCCCTATCTCCGTGTGTGCTTGTGCGCATCCGTGGCACTGGTGTACTTCACGTGAGAAACACGAGCCCACACCAACATGCAGACAGACAGACACACACATACAGACGGTGATGGGGTGGGTAGGCGGCGATGTCGTTGGACGCGTGCAGCACGCGCGCACGCCTCCTGCTTCCAACGGCTCCACCGCAAAGACGAACTCGGTTCCGCCACGCGTGCCTGTGCACCTCTTTTCGTTCTCTTTTCGCCGTCTGCCCCTCCCCCCGTCCGTGATGGATGTGACCCCGTGCGCGAGGAGCGAGGAGGCTCGCCCCCAATGGTGCGCGCGCGCGCGTGTGTGTGTGGAGATGTATGGTATGAAGAGTGGTTTGTAGCGACCTTTGCGGGGGCAGTTTCGTTGCGGTGTGTCGCAGCGAAACGGCTGATGTTGCGGACGCGTGTGTGTGTGTGTGTGTGTGGTGTGCATGTGAGTCGCGCCGTAGCCGCGGAGAAGAGAGGTGAGGCAGAGGAAGGAGCATGGCAGTGACGGTGGCGGTGCGAGGCGGAGGCGATCCAGAGCCATCACAATGGCACTGTGATCATCCGACCCCCCTCCTTTCCGACACAGCGCACCAGTGACTTCGCTCTCCGCCATTACCGTTGCCGCACATGAGCCGCTTACCTTTTCGTTGCGGGTGTCTCAGCAAGAAGGGAGAGAGAGGGGCGGGCGGGCGATGTATGCCACATCTCGCCGCGATGCCGTGTGCGTGGCTTCTGATGGTATGTCGTTGGGTCTTGCCCCCTCGCCCACCACATACGCGCCGTTGTTGCTGATACCGTTGCTGTTGCTGATGCACATCTGCTGCGAGGAGGTCATAATCGAAAAGAAAGAAGGGAGCAACTTCTACGTGTACATCGGCATGCTCGCCCTTACGTTGTTTTGGACTCCAAGTCCTCATCGGAACGATCCCAAGGCCCTCTCCTCCACATCCCACCACCACCACAGCCATGGCAGCTGCGCAAGAGGTGAGCCCAGCCACATATATACAAAAAGACGTGCACCCAGGCAAGGGGACCAGCGGCATGCGCAGGGTGCTTGGTGAGTGGATGGGGGGGGGGATGGCGACCCGATGACCATCCTCCATCATTTTGCTGCGCACACACACACACACCGTACACACCCACACACACGCACCCCCTCCCGCCCCCCGCCTCTCTCTCTCTCTGTGTGTGTGTGTGTGTGTGTGTACGGTGTACCTCTGCCGTTGCGCACCACAGATCTTTCTGTCCCGTTCCTCTGACTTGAACACGTCCACCGGCACCCACGCGCTCCGGTAGGAACAGAGGAGGGCAGGCGTGGCGTGAGGCCGTTGCCGTCGCTTATTGTCCCTATAGTTGTACATCAAGGAGTTAAGAAGAGCATGCTTCATCTTTCCAACCCAGCAACCGAACGCGCTGCGGAACACAGGAACGAGCGCGTGTGTGCGCCTCAGCAGCGTTGAAGACGCGCCATTGGAGTAAGCCGACGGGTGCCTCCGTGCGTAGCTGTCTGTGTGAGAGCCACCGCCTCCTCCGTCTTCCTCATCCACGAACCCCTTCGCTACCACGTCGACATCTTTGGCGGAGGCGTAGAGGACATGTGCTCCGTGTCGCCCGGACCATCGCCACCGCCGCGCGTCGCGGTGGCAGCGTACGAGATCCGATGCTGCAGCTGCTGCGCTGCCGCTGTCCCCGCTGGCGGTTTCCACCCCTTGCGCTCCCGCTTCTGCTCCTCGAGCCGCTTCAGCCGGTTGCGATAGGCGGTACTGTTGCGCATCGACAGGATCATCGGGCTCGGCGGGCGGTAGACGTTGCTGGACTTCGGCGGAAAGAAGTCAGCGGCGGCGCCTCCGCCATCCGCGCCGCCAGCTACACTGCTCTTGCACCTCCTGCCCGCGGTGTTGCTGGTGGCGCGGATGGCGGAGGCGCCGCCGCTGGTGTTGCCCAAGCCGCGTGCCTGGCGGCGGCTGCGACTGCGCGAGCCACTCACGCTCGGGCGCGAGAGACGCTTCTGATACAACGAGCCGGAGTGCTGCGCTGCCTCACGGCCCGCCGCGCCGTGAGCTGGTGGGCTGCCGCCGGAGGCGGCAGCGAAGCGCGGTGCCCGCCGCACTGTCTTGTATTTTTCCGGGAACAGGTACATCTCCACGAGTAGCATGTGCTCCTCGTCTGTGATAGGCGTCGGCGGCGGCGTGAGAATCGAGTTACACGCCGTCGCGCCATCAGAGCCGCGGCCATTACCGGTGCCGCCCGCCCGCGGGCCGCATGCCGCTGTCGTGGCACGGCTGTTCGTGTTCTGAGAAAATTGCGTGCCACCCGGCGAGCAACGGCGTGCGCGGGGCGACGTGCTGGCCTGCTCCGGTGCCTGCGCCATCGTCTGTGATCGACGGCGCAGCACGCCACCTGCAAGACTGGTGAGTCGCGGCGTGGCTGCCAGCAAGGACATGAGGCGCTGATGGGTGTCGCTCATTGCGCTTCCGTCCGACGAGCGACGGCGGTAGGCGTCGGACCCAGCGTTGTCGACCGATCCGCGTAGCAGTGCTTCCCCCATGGACACTCCCGCGCCGCCGGCCTCGCCGGACTCGGAGGACGTGCTCGTCGGCTGCGACCATAAGGCGCAGAAGTCAACGTAGTCCAGCACGCCGGAGTGGTGCACGTCGACGGTGCGAATCATCGAGTCGATGTCGATGGTGAGCCCGAAGCCGCGAATGGCGTCGCGCAGCGTCGACGCGAGGATCTCGCCACTGCCGTCTTCCTCACCGCCAAGGGCGACAAAGGCCTTCAACGTGTCCTCGTCCTTGCCACCGCCAACGCCGAAGGCCCCCGCTCTCGCCGCGGCCATAGGATGACTTCCACTGAACGCTTTATAGGAGTGCGGAGCGACAGACAGTGACGCGCTGTGTGCAGCGCCGGCTCCGCCCACCGCTGCTGCTGGTGCTGCTGCTGCCGCCGCCGCCGCCGCCGCCGCGTGATTGACCCAGAACTCCTTCTTATAAAGCCGCAGGTACTGCGTCAGCGTAACGAGGTTGACGCGGTCACGGTAGGCGCGGAGGATGAGGTTGAGCTCCGTCTCGCTCGGATAGAGGCCGAGCTCGCCGAGCACCACGCGCAGCTCCAGCGCGTTGACGATGTTCTCGCGTCCCTCGCCCAGCACGGCAGAGAAACAGCTCTTCACGCGCGACATCTCGCCTAGGTCAAGTTCCGGCAGCTTCGCCAGCATCCCGGCTAGCATCTTCGACTGCTCTTGCGGAATGGCGCCTGCGCTGTGGGAAGGGGAGGCGGCGGGGCTGGCGGCCGCGTCGCTGAGGACGTAGTTGCTCGCAGTGCCGTGCGCCAGTGGGCTCGCCATCTTGGGCATGAAGCCGACGGAGTTGGCCGTTGCGTGAGAGGCAGCGGTGGGGGTGGTGGCGGTGGCGGCCGCGCCGCTCAGGCAATTGGATGGAGCTGAGGACGCCATGAGTTCCCCCTTCCCCACCCGCTCCTTGCGTGCGTGGACGCGAGTTGGGCGGGCTGCGTTGCGCAGTGGGCGAGAAAGAGGCGAAAGAGCGGCAGTGGCACGTGCAGCGCGTCCTTGGCCGCAGATCCGAACGGAGAAAAACGAGTGCGTTGCCGATGGGCCACGCGCAAGCACAGATGAAGGCGATGCGCTTTCTAGTGTGCGCGTGCGTGCGTGCGTGTGCGCCGTGAGCGAGGGTGCGAGTAAGAAGACGAGAGAGGGGGAGAAGGGGGAGAGGGGGAGAACAAGAGCGGTAAGCGGGTGGGTGGGAAGGGAAGGGAAGGGAAGAGGCAGGACACGTACCCTCACACACGCACGCGCGACGTGAATGCCCGTGGGCGTGGGCAATAGCATTGGCCCATGCCACGGAGGAGGTGGTGAGTGGCCAGTGACGATCACAAGACACGGTTTTGCATCCAATAAAGAAGAGATGGGAGACAGGCGCAACGGTAGCGGGCACGTGGGGGCGGGGTGGGCGCCTCCCTTGTCTTTCACGTGTCGAAGAGGAGCGCCGCCGCCACGTTGGGGTCCCAGTCGGCGGCCTCCAGCAATTCCGCCGCCTGCGTGGGGTCAGTTATACCCGAGAACGTCATGAAACCTTCAATCCGAGCCTGCCGCTCGCCCTCCGAGAGCACCGGTGCAGCAGGGATGGAAGCAGGGATGGCTGTCGCTGCCGGGTCCTGGTGACGCGGCGCGTGCATAGCATTCTCGTCGTCGTCCAGCGCCGTCAACGCAGGCGGATCGTTCTCCGGCAAGAACGGGACGTTGATGTTGTCGATGGTGAGACAGTTATGCTTGAGGTCTATCATCATCTGATGGCGCCTCAGCTGGTCGAGACCGATGATCAAGTCCATTGCCTGGTCCTCGATCACGTAGAAGGCGAAGGGGATGTACATGCCTGCGAGGTTCACAGGGGTCATGTGAATGCGACCGCAGATCTCCTGCCGCCCTACTCCGACGGCGACGCCACGCATGCGGACGTCGACGAGCCGCATCAACCCACACCGCTCCGCCGTGCGCTTGTTCATGATGCTGTTCTGCGCGCCGGAGTCGACGAAGGCTTTCACTAGCACCTGGTTGATGGTGCACGGCACGTAGAGCATCGCTACCTTCGCGAACGCCTCTGGCGTGTACTCGAGCGCGTTGGCCAGATTCTCGTCTATCTGCTGCTGCTGGATTTGAGCGTAGATGCGGCGCTGCAGCTCTAGCTGGCGCTCGTCCATCGTGCTGGGGTCGGCACTGGCTTGGGGCCGCACCCCTGCCGACGGAGACGCCGAGGCGCACCCGAACAGATCCAGAATGCGTGCTGTGACGGCCTTCGTTGGGGATGGTGCCGCCGCTGCAGCCGATGACGCCGCGGCAGGAGCATCATCCGCCGTTAGCACTACCAACGTCTCCGCCGTTGCACCTTGCCCAACTAGGCCCGCTTGCAACAGTGTTTGTGCGTTGGATGAGAGCCCACTTGTGGTGGTGGTAGATGCTGGCGTGAGGCGGTGCGTCACGTGACGGGCATCATTGCGGATCGCTTGTGCATGGCGCAGCTCCGGCTTCGCCACGGTGAGTTGCAGCAGCAGCTGCTGCACCGTCGCGTTGGCGGGGAGGCTAACTCGGCACAGGGTTGCTCCTCTGGCGTTGGTGATGGTGAGCTGCACCATTGTGTATGTCAAGATGCTTGCGTCCGCGCGCGCGCCAAGGAAGGGGACGGTTTCGTCCTGCTGCTCAATGCTTGGTGGCGAACTTGGCTGGCGGATACGTGTGTGTGTGTGTGTGTGTGCCCGAGTACGCGCACGCGTAGGCACAGACGGAAACGCGTGTGCACACCGGCCAGAGGGGGCGAGATGGAGGAGAGGGCGTGCAGGGTTGCTCGTAGAACCATCGACATCGGCGGTCGCTCGAGTAGTGGTACAGGGTCACGTGGTCGCCCGTGTGCGGCCGTGGTGGCCGGTGGAAAGGGAAGCAGCAGAGGACAGCGGCCCTTGCCTCCGTGAAGCAACCCCCGCCCCCCCCCCCCACCCTGCCACCATGTCCGCGAGGCGCATGATGACGTATATATATATATATAGGTAGATAGCTATAGCCCTCGAGCGGAAAGGCGGGCGAGCCGTTAGGTGAGCGATTTGCATCGTCTTTCAAGCTGGAGGCAAGGCCGGCGCCGGCGGCGGCGGGGCCGAGCAAGCAAGCAGAAACCGAGCACGCCCTCTACGTGGATGGCGCACGACGCACCACCAGCTCCGGTAGCGCACGCCGCACGCTGGCGACACCGCCACGCAGTATGCTGACATTGTGCACCCCACACGCGTTGAGCTTCACGCCGAGCTGGTGGGCGAGCGGCAGCTCGTGCGCATCCACAACGCCAGATGTTAGCAGCACTACATGCGGGGCACGCGACGCCTTCAGCACGATCGGGTGCACCGGCCACGGACACGATAACAACGATGGTTGTGGCGGCGGCAGCGGCGGTGCAGCATGATTTTTGGTGGCCCTCCAGACTCGTGGTATGATGGCAGCCATGGCCGGGTTTCCGACGTGGCGGACAATGGCCGCTGCGGCATCTTCGACCTGCCGCGCCGCGGCGTCCTGCTCCGCCCGCTGCTGCTCCTGCATCCGCTCCTGCTGCTCCACAATACCCCATCCAGCACCGGCAGCGTCGCTGTCAACGTCGCCAACCTCGTCGGTGACTGCACTGGCGCACGCATCAGATCCCTCGCGACGCTGAAGCGCCGCTCCTGACCCTGCAGAGGCGTGCGCCTTCCGACGTGCCGCTGTGCACAGCGGCACGCTGATGGCGCCGAGGACCGAATCCCGCAGGGCTTTCTCCGCCGGCTGCTCGCGCACATCCACAAGGTAGACGCCGCTGTCGAACCAGTGCGGCCCGCTGCTTCCCTCCTCCCTGTCGCAGTCAGCACCTTCACTGATCGCTGCTGCGGACGCTGCGAGCGCGGCGGCCACGTCCTCGACGGCGAGGAGCGCCACCGCGGCGACACCGCTGCCGTCGTCGCCGCTGCTGCCGAGGGGGCGGCCGATGGCTGCGCCGGCATCGTCATGCCCACAGCCATACAGCGACTGTTGCGCATCCTTGCGGTCGTCCGACGACACCGGCGGCGGCGGCGCTAGCACCGACGGCGGCACAGCTTTCATCAGCCACCGCGCGTCGCCGACGGCAGCTGCGACGTTTATGGAGGATGCGCCGCTGCTGAAGGACGCAAGGCAGCCGGAGAAGTCCGTGCTCAGCAGGACCTCGCGCTTGTGAATAATGACGACGGCGCAGAGCACTACGAGGCAGGCAGCGTCGTCCTCCACAAACAGGAGGTCCCACAGGAGGTAGACCTTGCGTGTCGGCAGGCTGTGCGAGAAGAGCGTCAGCAGCCAGCTGATGGCGTACAGCTCCGGTGTGCAGCCGAGGACGTCGAAGAGGTGGTGCGCCAGAAGCGGGTCGCAGTAGCGTAGCACGACCACGAGGCGGCGGAGCTGCTCCGCCATGGTCGGCTTCCTGGCCGGCGGCAGCGGCGACGTCGCGGCACCGGCGCGGGGCGGGCCCAGACTGCTGTCACCGCTAGGGATCGTGCTACGATCCTGGAACGGCACCTCGACGGCGCCGCTGCCGATGCCAGAGGCGCGAGGCCTCTCACAGTCCTCGTCGTGAGCGATGAAGCGGTTGACGAGGGCGTTGAGCTGCGCCAGCACGAGCGCCTCATCCCTGTTGCTGACGGTCAGCAGGACGGCACAGACGCTGTCGAGCCCTTGCCAGTAGGCGTGCTCAGGGTGGAGGTACAACCACGCCCGCAAGATGCGCTTGAGCTGCGCAGATCCAGACGAGGAGCTGAGCAGCGGGTGGTAAGCGTGGCATCGTGGAATGTCGACCGAGAGCTGCCGGTCGTGCGGCGTCGGCTTGGCGGCGGTGTGGTGGACGGCGTGGGCGAGGAGGGCCTCCCGGGCGCACGCGGATGGCGGCACGCACAGGAGGCACCCCCACACCTCTCCGCGGAGGGTCGGAGGAAGCGGGTAGAAGGGCGAGTAGACGACGTGAGAGTCGACGCCGTCCGTGCCGCGCTCAGTGTTCGGCATCAGCAAGGACTTCAGGTAGGCTCGAACACGCGCAGCAGCTGCGCCTTTCTTGCCGCGCCCTCGATCATCGCCGGCGGCGTCATCGCTGTCGCTGTACAACAGGCGGCGCAGCTGGTGCGTGTGGTCGAGCTGTGCTGCAAGGTCGAAGTCTATCGGGGAGAGGACACCATCCAGGGCACGCCGCGCGCGGTGCACCGGTGATGGCAGCAGCGTCGCTGCCATGTCCACGAACGGGTTCGCGAGCAGGAGGTACTGCTGTTGTTGCTGATGCATGCGACCCCCGCTTCCACCGCCGCGAGCCGCGGCGCTTGCCTCCCAGGCCCGCATGTCGTCCCCGATCAGCGTACGCAAGGAAGTCGCCTGCTTCACCACACGCTCGGAGCAGACGTCGACGCCGCTCACCTTCCACGTAGCCTCCATCTCGCGCACGGTGGCCAGCAGCACCGCAGCGGGGACATAAAGGTTGAGCGCCGGTAGAGTCGCTGTCGCAAAGGCGAAATCGCTGAACTCCCCGCCGCCGCCGCCGCCGTTGCAGCAGGAAGCCGTCATGTACGTTGTCAGCAGGCCGCGCTCGGCGACGCCGCGAAAGAATGGGTGATTCATGGCGGCGTACTGGCACCACTCCACATCCACCGGCGCATCGCCCTTGCAGGCAGCACTGCCAGCGAAGGCGGTGCGCGCGCCATCGTGGACGCGGTAGCACCGCGTTGTGCGGACAAGGCAGCAGAAAAGCAGTCGTAGCAGCTCATCAACGCAGTCCGCGTCAGCCGCTTCCGTCACAGCGCCGTTCGCCTTCCCTGCAGGCGTAGCTGAGGCACCCGTCGCTGCTGCTGTCATCGTGCAGCGGCGAAGGTAACTGGAAAGGACCGCCCACAAGTCGCCGGCATCGTCTGCGGCGCCGCATGCGGGGCGGTTCACCGTCGCTGCTGCCTCTCTGCTCAGCTTCGGTCCCGCGGGCGATACGCCGGCACTGCCAGCTTTTCCTTCGGGCGCTGCGCGGTAATGCTCGAGGCTCAGTAGGCGCAGGAGTGGCGTGTCGAGGGCGTTGAAGGTGCGATCCAGCCGCTGTGGCAGCCGCGACAGCGCCGCTGCGTCTCTGCCACCGTCGGCGTCCCCCGGTGTGCCCACACCAACGGAGGTGTCTGCAAGGGCGGGCATGGCGAACGCTGCAGGGCCGTGATGTCTGCCGCTCAGGTGTTCTGCGAGCGGCGGCGCGGGGGTCGACAGGTAAGCGGGGGACGACGGGCCGCCACCGGCGTGAGTCGAGCGGTGCTGCTCCGCCGCAGCCGCCGGCGCACGGCTGTTGCCGCTCACGCCGCCGACTGTCTCCAGTGGCGTGAACGACGAGGCGGATGGCCAGCCATCCGCACAAGCGGCCGTCGTACTCGCCGTCGTGGCCGTGACGTGGGCCATCCCGAACGCGTTCCACCGCTCCGACCGGCGCCAGCAGAGCCCCTTACTGGCCACCTCTGCCAAGATCCCGCCGTCCTTCAGACATGCCGGCCCGTAGGCGCTGCAGAGGTAGCGCACCCATTCGCGAGCAAGGCGCGTCGGCGATGGTAGTACCGCTGCCGCCGTACCGTCGCCGCTGCCACTCCCTTGCCGGAGCGCCTTGGCGCCGTCGATGCCGCCATGATTGTCGACATCCTCGCAACCGCCCTTGTTCAGCGCCACCTGCAGATGGTACAGCGCCGCATATAGAAAGTTGTGCGCCGCAGCCCTCGGCAGCACATGGCGCTCCGTCAGCAGCAGCAGCACCCCCGAGTACACCGAAGACGATGACGAGGAGCGCGACATTGCCGTTCGCTCATCGAGTAGATCGACGCCGCTGCTGTGAACGGATGGCAGCGCGAGGTGGCACATGGATGCATCCGTCGCGCAGAAGCCGCTGAGCGCCGCCTCCAGCACGACAACCGCCGCGTTCCACACGTCGTCAGAGAAGGAGTGCACGGGCGGCCACGAGACCACCGGCAATGCACTACACGAGGCAGCTCGCCGTCGCTGTCGCTGCCGCTCTTGCTGCAGCGACACGTACACCTCCGGAGACACGTACGGTACCGCTGCTGCAGCCAGCTGCGCGTCCTGGTTGGTGGTGTCGAAGAGCGGGACGACGAGAGGCGTTGCCGCGTCCGTCGTCGGCGCCGGCGTGTTTGCCTGTCCGTTGGGCACAGGGTCGTCGACGTACTGGAAGCCAACAGGGGCGGTGGCGGAGGTGACGAGAGGGTCACGACCGGCTGGAGGAACTGACACCCGCAGCGTCCGCAGCACCGCCGCTAGCGGCTGCCGCAGCACGTACAGCCGCCGTGCCGAGATGCCGATATCGGCGCTCGTGAAGGGGCCGAAGGCGCAGCTGTCCTCCGCGTGCGGTGCCGCCGGCGCATCGGGCACAGCGTGGGAGGGGGAGGCTGTCAAGGCATGCACGCGGGCAATATACGCCTCGTACTGCTCGCGCATGATTGGGCATGCGTGGACGCCAGGCGGCACCGCGCACGGCGCTTGTCCACTCAGACACAGCGGAGGCAGACGGCGTGGGCCGTGCAGGTAGCGGTAGGCACCCCAGAGGCGGTCGCGCTGGCGCCACGCGGCGCCAAGCAGCTCCCATAGGGTGTGCCAGAGGTGCTGCAGCTCAGACGCCGGAAACAGCCGCTGCATGCCTGTGAGGATGCTGGCGGCGTCCCGGTCCTCCGTGCCATCCTCGTCGTTGGTCACTACTTCACCATCTCGCCCTCTGCTACGCATCGAGGCACGGCGGTAGCGAGAGAGGCGGTCGCGCAGCGTCACGGCGACATCTTCATACACAATGACCCACTCCCGCTGGTGGTGTTGCCAGGCGTGTCGCGGCAGAAGAAGATGCTGCGCCAGGTACCGCATGTCGTGCAGCATCGGCTTAAACAGCAAGAGGGAGGACAGCAGCGGTGGCATCAGCACCGCAGCGTCGTGCTGCTCACTGTCCTCCTCCCTGGCACCGCCGTTCGGCCCATGTCGACAACACGGCCGATCCGCAGCAGCGAAGAGTGCAAACAGCTGCTCTGCTACAGACCCTGTGTTCGCACCAGCCATCCGCCACCCCCCCGCCATCGCGGAGGCGTCACCGCCGCTGGACTCCGACGGCTGCTGCTGCTGCTGGAGCTCTGCCTTGTGGAGGTGACACAGGCGCAACAGCAGGTACGTTTCCTCGTCTTCTGAAGATAGGGCGCCGTCCACCGTGAGGTCCGCAGCGCCGAGTGTGGTGGTGGTGGTGGACTGCAGCTGTTTCTGTCGCTGCGGATCGCCACTCTCTGCCTGGATGACGCGACTGCTGATGCTGCTGGAGCTCCGCTGGGCGGGCCGGCAGAGCAGCAGCGAGCGGGTGAAGTCGTCGATGAGCTGCTGGACGTACGTGGCGAGGACGTGGGAGACGGATGGGGTGCTGTACAGCGCATGCGGCACGCTGCGCATTGAGCGCACCTCGCACCGCAGGCCGTCCACGTCGACAAGTACGTTGTGAGACGGCGGCGGCGCTGCGTCCGCCAACGACCGCCGAGCCGCCGAGACGCGTCCTGCGCCTCGCGCACCGGTGGGGCCGGCCGGCAGTGCCAAATCCATCCCCATCGCGTATGGTGTGACGTCTCTCCCACTGGCGGTGGGGACACCGCGGCGGCCACGCTGGCCCGCCGCGACGTCGACGGAGGTCTGCGGCGCAGAGGACGAGGGCGACCACATTGGAGTGTGTGTGTGTCGGGGGGGTGGGGAGGACGGGATAGGCCGAGCAGCGCGTCGGCACCGCATACACTATAAGCAACGAAAAGGAGGAAGGCTGCCAGGGAAGCGGTCGTGCTGATTACGGTCGTCTCGCGCGTGTGTGTGCGTGTGTGCAAGGCCACGCGCTGAGAGGGGCGTGAAGAGGAAAGGGGTGGGGCACGCGGGGGCCAGAAAAACGTGGAACAGCAACAGCAGCGATGATCACGGCTGCTTCGGCATACATGCGTGTGCCCATCCGTACGTGGAGAGATGAGCAGGGAGGTGCGGGATAAGGAGGGCGGCGCAGTGTGTTGGGGCCAACAAACATCATAGCAGCAGGCGCATACGTAGAGCACGAGGAGAGCCGGTGCACCTGCGCCGGGAGTTTCTACTCCTCCCCCGGCACGGACATGTGATGTGCTTGATGACCAGATTAGCGGGATCGGTGCGAGCGCGAGAGGCCGGGAGGGGGAGGACAGAGATCACCTTGAAGGAGAAAGGGCAGCGACCCTGCAAAGGCCGCATCGACCACGCTCTACGCCCCGCCCCCCCCCTCCTCCCCTCCCCCACTTCACACACGTGGAGCACGAAACTGGCGCTTCCGGCACTTGTGCCGCGCGTGCTGTCGCACGCTTGCACGCCTCTCTCCGCCACCATCGGCGATCGTTTTCGGCACCCACTTGCACGGTTCCCCATGTTTTTCCCTGTATATGGTGCAGCATGCAAGCGCCGCCGCGAAGAGGCAGCAGCGCAAAACAGTGGTAGAGACGGCTCCTCTGTTTGACGGCAGCCACGCGCCGTCTTGCATCCGCGCGGGGGTACGTTCGCTTCCCCTCCCCCTCCCCCACGCTATCCAGCAGCAGGAGGGGCTGCTGAGCGCGCGCGCACACACACAAATTCATCAAGGAGACGCATACCGGCTTGCCACAGAGCGACAGCAACAGCTTCACTGCGCCTCTGCCTTCTCCTGCGCGGCAATCGCGGCGTCGATCTCCGTCTGCGACGCCTTTAGCCGGTCCATGACGCGCTTCCATTCGCCCTGCAGCAGCTCTTCCGCCGCGAAGTACACGCTGCGGATCAGCGTCTTGCGAAACGACAGCGACGTGTTCAGCACCACCGGGTCCGTCTCCTTCAGGAAGTCCTTCAGGGCGTCCTGCGCGAGCATCAGCACGACATCTTCCTGCTTCACTTCGCCGGTCAGCAACGGCTCGCGGCCGATCTTCGACAGCACGTTGCTCAGACGACCCTCGCTGACGTTGTTCAGCAGCAGCGCGTTCGCGGCCGCCTCCAGCTTCGGCAGCATCGAGTCCGCCAACACCGTCACCTTCTTGCCTTTGCGCACGCGCTGCAGCGCGCCGGCACGCACGGTGTCGAGGAACGTCGCCTTCAGCTCCTGCTGCTTGCCGGGGTGCTTGAGCTCCATGAAGGAAGAGCAGCGCAGCTTGATGATTGTCGAGACCCCGCTGCTCTCCACCGCCGGATCGCCGCGGCGCACGTGGCGGATGACGACACCCTCGGCGAGGTTGCCTTCGAGCGGGTAGTTGCCCAGCCCGAGCAGCGCGGGCAGCGGTGTGATGAAGTTCTCCACGTCAAAGGCGAGGCATTCATCCAGCGTGCCGCGCACCAGCGGCTTCGCGTACAGGAGATTCGGCACCTGCGAGCACACCTCCGTGAAGTCGTCGAAGGGCAGCAGCACCACATCCTCCTCGGCACCCGAGACGGAGTACTTGACGTCGAATGCGAAGTAGTGCAGCTCCGGGCTGTACTGCGGGAACGGCTCGCTCTGTATCTCCACCCCCGAGATCGGAATTCGCTTCTTATTCGGCAGCGTGCACCACTTGGTACTCTTGGGCACCAGCGGATGCTTGTACTTGGCACCGAACAGCTCCCCGTGCAGCACGACACGGCCCATGCGGCCCGTCACGCCGTACTTGCGCTTCAGCAGCGCACACAACGCGCGGACCTGCGCCGTGAAGTCGTCGATGAGGAGGTGGTAGCCGAAGAAGTTCTCGCTCGGGTCCATGATGCCGCTGCGCTTCGCGAATCGCACCTCGCTTTCGTTGATGAGGTAGATGGCGAAGTTTGTGCCGTGCACCTTCTCGCACGCCACCCACTCCTGGCTCGCGATGCCCGTGCGCCGAATCGCGTCTATGCGCGTCTCCGTCGGCAGATCGATCTCCGCGTAGGCCGAGAAGTCCTCTTGGTTTTGGGGAAGCGGCATGTAACAGCGGCGCGGCGTGGCGAGACTCTGCGACGAGGTGGTGGTGCTGGTGGTAGAGAGGCATGGCGGAGAGACGGCGGTCGCCGATAATAGCGCCGATGCCTGGCGCCTCAAGACGCTGCCGCTTCCGCGACTGCTGCACAGGGTGGCATGACTGCAGCGTGGTGCGCGGCGCAGTGCCAGTCGACGCATGAGGACCACAAAGCAGTGAAGATGTGAGCAACGAAGGGCGTATAGGTGTGTGCACGTATGCGGAGTGGGTTTGGGGGGGGGGGCAGCTGCTCGTAGAGCTGAGCGAGGGAGAGAGAGAGGGTGGGGAGGAAGGCGAGGGGAGACGGAGGTGTTTGGAGGGCCAGGCGGGCGGGGTGGGGGTGAGGTGGGAGTGGGAGGGCAAGGCAAGAAAACGCCAGCATCGGACATGGGCGGCGAACTCGCCTGCTGGCGTGACGCGGTGGCGCCGACGTATCCCATATGGAGTAGCGTCGTGTACGATGCTGCACACGACAAGAGACGGCCGACACACCCCATCTGCCGCAAGCGGCGGATGGGGTTGGAATAGGGAGAGGGGGTGTGGTGGAGCCCAAAGGGCGCGCGATCAGCGGGGCGTTATCTATAGGGAGCGCAGGAGGTGGGAGCTGACGCTACCGCGTGGAAAAGAATGATAGCGACGGCGACGACGACGACGCGAGGGATCACCGTCGCCCACCGAGCTCTACGCATCTCTCCCCCTTCCTCCCTCCCTCCCTCTCCTCGTCCTCGTCCTCGTCCGCCGCCGCCCCTCCAACACACTGGCTCGGAGATGCAGACACACTTCACCACCGCCACCCGTGCACACGTAAGCACACAAGAAGCGGCACGAGCGAGGGGAGGGGATGCAGTCCTACGCTGTGACGGACGGCATCCACGACAAGAGCCGTGCGCACCCCGCGGCCAGACACCACGTTCAAGTGCCCGTGACGATCAAGTGCTCCCAATGGTCCACACAGAAAACACGGGCGACTAGACCTTCACCTGGACGGACCAGAACTTTAGCTTGCCACGGCAGCACACTGTCGTCAGGAAGAAGCTTGTGCCGGCGCCGGCGGCCGCAGCGTCGATGACGAGTTCCGGGTGCAGCGGGTACGCTGTCGTCGGGCCGTCGACGAGCACATACCGATCCGGCACCGAAATCGTGCCGAAGGGGACGCTGTTGCTGGTGAGGCCCAACATCAGCGAGTCCGCATGCTCCACACTGCCGGCACCCTCACCAACGCTCCACGCTGATGCCGCAGCGTTGGCGCTGTCCGGGCCTTCCGCCTCACCGGCCCTCCGCTGCTGCCCACTGAACATGTACGGCCAGAAAGAGGTGCGGTGGTCATAGGAGGAGGCAACGAGGCACACGCCGAGGTACTGCGGCATGCCGCCGCTGTTCGACCGGCCAGCGTCCTTTGCGTTGGCCGTCGCGGCGGGCACGACCACCGGCATCAAGTTCAACCGGCTGACCCAGCTGCGGTGGAACTGCTTCTTCTCGAGGATGCGCAGCCGGGCGTTTGCCGGCACGGACTCCGTGGACGACATGCGCGACACGTTGTCGTTGCCATTGTGGTGGCTCCAATCGCTGGTGTTCACGAGGAGCTGCGTGAGCAGCTGAAAGGCCGTCATCGTGTCGTCCTCGCCGGAGGCGACGAGGATGTCTGGCGTCAGCAGGTAGCGCGGCGACGTGGCGGTCCACTGCAGCGCCAGAATCTCGCCGACGGCGTTGTAGGCGGTCGGGGCAACAGAGGAGATGATCTCCATCCCGGGCAGCCGCACCAGCGCAATGGAACCGCCATTACACGATATGGCGGCCACGAGCTGCTCCTCCTCGTGCACAATGAGCGCCGACTCGACCGTGATGAGGGTCGTGATGGGCGGCAGTGCTGCTACCTCGGACTTGCTGCCGCGGTCCGCGAAGGTGATGGGGGGCAGGTAGCTGGTCCACAGCCGTGCGTAGAAGGACGGCACCCGCACTGCGATGGAGTGGATCGGCCGCATTCCGAAGTGGTGGTTGTTGAGATGCCGCAGCATCCACCCGCCTTCGCACGTGACGCCCACGATCAGCATCTGGCCATCGTCGAAGCCGACCGCGTAGAGGGACGGGGGAACGTCGTAGTAGTAGTGCGACGGTGCCGCGGCATGGGCGACGGCGTTGAAGCCGGTCGGGATGCCGTCGCTGCCGAAGGACCGTCGGCGGTTGCGCTTCGCCATGGCGGCGGACTCGACCATGCGCGTGACCTTCTTCTCGATGCCGTTCTGTACCTCTGCGATGCACGAGACGGGGGAGCAGACCAGCTTGCTGCCCGCCCCCTTGCTGCCGCTGGCGATGGAGGCGCTCGCGCTCGGTCGGCCGGCGCTGTAGTTCAGGTGCTGCACAATCCGCTCTTGCAGGAGACTGAATAAGAAGATGTCGCCGTTCTGGTTGCCGATGAGAAGGTGAGGCTCGACGCTGAAGCGGACCGGGGCGGCGGCAACGGTCTTCTTGCGGGCATCCGCGCCGACGAAGCGCGACGTCTTCGAGGCGAAGAAGACGGCGGCCTCTTCGCCGGCAACCGGAACATGCGCGAAGGCGATGCGGGTACGCCGTGGAGGCATCGTCGGGAACGGTGTGAAGGGGTCCTCCACGAGCGCATCCACTTCCTCCCGCCCTACCAGAATGAGTTGGTGTGCCGTCACCTTGCGCGTCGCAATACTGGCGGAGAGGCTCTGTATCGGCGCCGTGTAGAGCAGCTTCCCGTCCTGGTGGGCAACGAAGTAGACGGAGATGTGGTTGAAGGTGCTCGCGCTGACGAGCGTGTGCTGAACAGGGGCGTTGCTCTGCGGCGGCGTCGGCAGCGGTGGCACATTCGCCTCTGCGTTCGACAACTCCGGCGCCGTGGAGGTGGTGGTGGATGGCGCTGCTGCCGCAGCGCTGCGGCTACCAGCGCCGCCGCTCGCC
>NC_018228.1:165781-167248 GCF_000227135.1 Leishmania donovani | reverse complement strand
GAAGGGGTCCTCCACGAGCGCATCCACTTCCTCCCGCCCTACCAGAATGAGTTGGTGTGCCGTCACCTTGCGCGTCGCAATACTGGCGGAGAGGCTCTGTATCGGCGCCGTGTAGAGCAGCTTCCCGTCCTGGTGGGCAACGAAGTAGACGGAGATGTGGTTGAAGGTGCTCGCGCTGACGAGCGTGTGCTGAACAGGGGCGTTGCTCTGCGGCGGCGTCGGCAGCGGTGGCACATTCGCCTCTGCGTTCGACAACTCCGGCGCCGTGGAGGTGGTGGTGGATGGCGCTGCTGCCGCAGCGCTGCGGCTACCAGCGCCGCCGCTCGCCGAGGCCGGCGCGTGCGCTGCCGCGTTCACCGGCGCCGAAGGCGTGCTTGCCAGCGTTGTCGGCAGCGTGCCCTCTACCAGGAGCTGCCGCAGCGCCGGAGACGAGTGGATGGCGTGGATGCCCTCCGGAAACTGAGAGAGGTGGTGCGCAATGGTGCGTGCGACGACTGACGTGTACGGACTGCCGGCGGCTCCGGCAGCTATCGTGGGTGGGGTCTGCTTCGCCTGCGCGGCGGCGGCGACGGCGACGGTGGGGGCCGCCTCGGCAGTCTTCATGATGCGGTCGCCGCGGCTCCAGCGGATCGCCAGCAATGTGTCCATCTCCGTCAGGCCGTGCGCCGGCGTACGATCAGCGTCGCCAACGTAGCTCGGGGCGACAACGATAGACTGCGGCGGCGGCAGCTCGAGGGAGCTGAGGGACGGGTTGCTGAGGTCGATGAAGGAGCCGTAGACGGCGCCGCGTGTGCTGCCGGCGGTGACGACGAAAGGGTATCCTGTGGAGGTGTACGCACTGTTGATTGCGTTCACCAGCGATGCTTCAACACAGACCTCGATGTGCGGCTCGCCGGGGCGGCATTCATTGCACCGTGCGTTGTCCGAGAGGGTGCGGCAGACCTTTTCGCAGAGCGACGACGCCGCGGCGGCGCCGCTGAGATCCTCCGGGGCGGCGTTCGTGAAAGACGATAGCGCCGCTCCGGTGTCATCGTCACTGCTGGCGTGGTGATGGGTGAGGGCGATGCGGAAGCGCCCATCTTTGATGGGCTTCCAGCCACGCCGCCGCGGCTCCGCCTCGGCGCCGTCCTTGTCCGTCGCGGCGGTGGCGGTGGCCGGCTCCGCTGGCGTGCCGGTTGGGACTGCGACTGCGGTGGGAGCAGCAGACGGCGCCGGCGAAGAAGAAGACCAGGACAGAGCGGCTCCCGCCGACTTCGAGGCACTGCTCATGACGGCGTCACAGGGATCCGAGAAGAAGGGGCCGATGCTTGCGCGCGTTCACACACACACACACACACACACACGCATGTATAGACGTGTGCGCGCTTTTCTGTATGTGCGCGTGGAAGGAAGGAAGGAAGGAAGGAAGTAAAGGAATGGTGGTGGTGGTGGTGTTCGTGGTGTGGGCACTGATAACCGTGCGCAGGC